>NC_090267.1:334710111-334977611 GCF_040414725.1 Anabrus simplex | reverse complement strand
CTACATAGCAGCAGACTGATTATCTTCAGTAAATTTTGTAGTGATGGTGGTGATTCTTTTAAGGTTTAGTGCAACTGGATAATCATCCCCTCTTAACCTTCATCAGAACCTTTTGAAAAATGACGGTACTAGCATAGGAGAAGAGAGGCCATGATGGGCATGAAAAATAGGCCTTGCAACCTAATATTGTTGGGGTTGGAAGTGAACAAGAGTTCATCAAAGGTAGTTGGACAGGAAAGATGAAGTGAGGTGAGGACCCTGGCACAAGTAAGTTGAAGCAATACCAGATTCAGCTAGGGGTCCTGTGTTCACCACCTCACAGTTTCAGCTTGAGAGAGCTTGGGGAGTCACCCGCTTTTCCTCATTTCTTGCGATAGGCAAGGGATACTGTGGATATATTCTGTGGACCCACTTACAGCGGTATACCTTTTGTGCAGTGAACATGCTATACTTGAAACAAGGCAATACTTGTACACTACTGTATTCTAATTTAATTCATTTGTTAATTATTCACAAAAGATTGGGTTTTCTTCTAGTAATAATAACAATGTTATCAGCTTTTACAACCCACTAATTACTATTATGGTTTTCGGAGACACCGAGGTGCCGGAATTTAGTCCCTCGGGAGTTTTTTACGTGCCAGTAAATCTACCAACACAAGGCTGACGTATTTGAGCACCTTAAAAAATACCATTGGACTAAGGCAGGATCAAACCTGCCAAGCTGGGGGTCAGAAAGCCAGCATCTCAACCGTCTGAGCCACTCAGCCTGGCAGGATTTGCTTTTATATCTCCCTGTGGTATTCTAGGAGCACTATTCATATTAACGACTAAGAGGCCTTTGGTAACAACAAGTGACAATGTAGTAATAGTAGAACGTATTTCTCTTCACCAATACCAATAAGCAGAATTAATTTAGTTAATCTCCAACAACAGTGATACAGCAACAAACTGACATTTTCATGTCTGCTCTACGTTGAGTGAGCATTGCAATATTTCAGTATCACTGAAGAGCTTATAGCAGGTGCTCAGAACAACTGATGCTTGTAGTTTGTCACGTCCATTTATATTTTTGATTAACAACCGCATTATCATACAAGTGTGTAAGGAAAAGTGGTAACAACTAATTCTTCAGAACTCTGTAGGTGACGCTGGCCTGAATCTCTTTGTATGTCACTCATTAACTATGATAGTAGACTACTGCTGCCTGCTGTCAGTTCTTGATGGATGCAGTACTTTTGCTTCCATCTCTTGGCACAGGCCAGAGCAAAGTGTAGCTTCCACTGAAGTCCCTGTCTCATCCATGGCTGTGACAATATGGAAGCTGCTGGGGTATAGGTGGTGCTGAGTAATGACATTCAGAGTACAACCAGTGCATCTGAATGTTATGAAAGGTATTGCCCATAGGGTTAGTTGTGCTACAATAGCACTGTCTAGCCCAGTGAGGAAAGCAATGGCAAACTACCTCACTCCTCATCTTGCCTAGTACGCCTCATTTTGGTACTACCATTGGTTTTTGTGGTTTTCCTATAACTGCATAGCCTTTGGTGGTGCTATTTGAGGATCCAACCAGCCTCTGGGCTGATCACCTAACAGACAGTAGACTACTACTGCTACTCCTCCTCTTATTGGCTCTAATCCATGGGTGAAGTTCATGGCAAAATGCCCACAGCAAAAATGTTCACTAACACTAATTCCACTATCAGAAATAGCTATTGTCATTAAATGGTCATTATCAGAACTGTCCACTGTCATTATTAAAATTGCTTGCAGTTTTTAAATATACAGTAACATTTTCAGAGAAATGTATTTAATGTAAATGAAAAATTTAACAATGAAATATAAACTAAATTTACAATATTGTGCAATGTAAGTTGGATTTCATTTGCTAATTTTCTTCTGCATCGGGTTCAACATGATCTTCATATAATATGGAAGTACCAGAAGATATAGATATATTCTGACATTTATAACAGGTATAACAGATATCAACTAAAACTGGCAACAAAACCATATGTTCACTTCCTGAATGTATTTCAACAGGCTGCTTCATTTTCTATATTTAAACACAAATATGTAAAATATTTACATAAGATGTCATGAATATCTGTGTTATCTGAACTATGCAACTTGTATAAGGTAAATGTATTGCATCTCTAAATGTATTTAAAATTCTCTGTTATCTCTTAATTCTGCTATTTGTATATTAGATATGTATTGCACCTATATGAGCCACAGCTCAGGTGCCTTTACAAAAATAAATAAACACAAGTAAAAAATAAATAAATAAATAAACATTATTGTTGTCCTCATATTTATTGCATCTAGGTACAATCCCTTCAGTTCACCTTTGACTTTTAATACACTTGTTATTATGTTTATGTGGACATCTTGAATTTGGATTCTCTGTCTCATTCAGTTCTTGTATTATGTTTGTTATAAATCTCCAACTACTATACATACACAATGTCCAGAAACCATTCTTTGTAGTTTTGAATGAAAACTTTATTGGTTCCATGACCACCTTGCAATGTTATTTCATAGGAATTCCACAAAGGGGATCAAAATGATGCTGGTGTAGTTCTCCCATGCCCACGGCCGGTCGCATATGTTTGTATGTAACATTCAACATAAACAAAATATACAGGAAAGAAATTATATATGGTTCGAACCCCACTGTTGGCAGCCCTGAAGATTGTTTTCCGTGAACCATTTGCACATCAGGTAAAGGCTGCGGCTGTACCTTAATTAAGGCCACAGCCACTTCCTTTCCTCTCCTAGACCTTTCCTATTGTCGCCATAAGACCTATCTGTGCCCATGCAATGCAAGGCAACTTGTAAAAAGAAATAAATTATAGAATTAATATTTTGACCTGCCAACCTTTCTGTATACTGGACATTTTTACTTGTGGTCTTATCTGATTGGACTCCTTATTTGTGGACATTTTCTTAGTGGACTTCCATAATAATATAAGACATGATCGGAAAATTTAAATGTACAGGCTTAGTAAAAAGAAAGGAAAGTCTTAAAATGTTTTAATTCAGGGTTCCAGAACCTAAATGGGGCTGATAATCCATTTATTTTGCTCTTTAAAACTTTCACTACAACCCACGGCTCTGAAGGTACCATCCGTACAATGCGGGATGTCAGGAAACTGTTTGTTAATTGTTATTTGTAATCAAATCACAATGCAAGAAAGTACAAAATTGTGATACTTACGCATGGCATAGTTCTTCTCTTCAGGTTGGGTGATATAGATGTCCATTACAGTACACAGGGATATCACCAGCAAATATGCCAGCACCATCATCCTGTAAACAAGAGAATGCATTCAACACTCCTTTTAAAATTTGCATTATCCCTAACATTTATTATTTTTAATTTTTTAAATTATTGCTTGCATGCTGTTCTTAAAAACTCAAGATCTGGGACTCAGTCTGACAATGACGTTTAGCCTGTGATAGAGCACAGAGGCTGCTCAAGCATCAGAAGTCACTTATGGAGGTGTTTTTCAGATTCATTAGCACATAAAATACAACTTCATTCATTAGGTACTCATTTTTAACTGAATGTAATTGCACATTAAAAGAATACTGTATGATTTCATTTCAAGACCATTTCAAAATGTTTCATTTAAGTATGGTAATGAACAAAATTCAAGCAAGCTACAAGTTTTACACGCCTGCTGATATCATGATCATAACTAAAGGACCTCAAGTTTTGCAGGGAGTCTGAACCACAGTGACAGGACTTCTGATTTTGAAGAACCCACATGCATTGGCTGGGATTTGAACACGCTGCATTGGTGAGAACTCCATGACGATGTTACTTAACTTACTCCTCTAGCTCTATAATTTTCACAATCTGCTTTATCTTTCTTCATATGAATTGGGCAAATAATTGCTAAACTTCAATGCTCCAGCATGTGTTCTGCTTCCCACACTTCCACAGTTAGCTAGTGAACAAGATGTATCAGCACTTCACCCCCATATTCGATCATGTCAGTCATGTTTTAGTTGTAACGCTTCTATTTCGGCAAATTTTTCCTGCATTCCTTCTTCTTTAACTTCTATTATTTTATTCCTGAACCCTTTATTAATGTTTTTTATATTCATCAGTGTTACATTTGCTATCCTCCTCCTGTTCATTAATTTAAGGATCTCATCAGTCATCCAGGTTTGTTCGCAGATGTTTCATCGTCATCGTCATCGTCATCAGCCAATTCTATCATTACATGATGTGGCTTCTTTAAGTCGTGAACTCAGGTAAGTCTTTAGCAGAACTCTCCAGGTGGAACGGTCTCGAGCAGTTCTCTGCCAGGTAGCACCAGCTATTATCTTGATGTCTTTGTCCCATCTGTCTGGCTGTCTTCCTCTAGGCCTTTGAGGATCTCTTAGACTCCATTCTAACACTAGCTTCATCCATCTGTCATCTCCCCTTCGAGCAATATGTCCAGCCCATTGCCATTTTAAGGTGGCTCGCAGATGTTTATCTTTAATTAATTCCATTGTGTATTTTAATACTTCAATTTTCACTTCAGTGCACGAATGATTAGGTAGAGTGTTTAGTACGTTATTTAGTCGTAGTTTAACTTGATCTCTTTTGGAGGGTTGTTTAAGTTTTCGTAAATAATATTGCGTAATCACTTTCTTTAAAGTTTTCTTCAACCTAATTTTAAAAACACTAACTAAAGGATTATGGTCTGAGTAAATATCAGCGCCAAGGCGTGTTTTCATTGAAGTACAACTGTTCCTGTACCTTTGGTTTTATCAGGATATAATCAATCTGGTTTCTAACAACATGTTCAGGTGAGTCTCTCGGAGATTTCCAGGTATACAGACGTCTGGGTGGAAGGGTAAATAATGTATTTGTTATCCTCATGCCGTTGGCCAACCTGTAGCTCATCCGCCTTTTGGGATAATTTCTCATCCCACGGGCAAGAGAGTGCGCTTCCTTCTACCCGCTCATCCAACCTTTGAGGAGGTTGTTGATTCTTGGTAAAAGGGATCTCCTTATCCCGAGAGATTATCGGTCCCTGCATCCGTTAGCTGCTTGCTGCTCCAGCAAACGTTGGCCCCTCTCTACCACGGGGAGGTGAATGTCAGGATTTTCCCTTCTACGAGTCTAGGACCATTAAGCATTTCCTAGGCTCTCCACTACTTTTAGAAAGGTAGATTGAGATAGAAACACTAAATAGGGTGACATTTGGGCACAGTTTTCAAACATTACTTTCGAAAACTTATGTGGCAGCTGGAGCCATAAGATTTGGCAGCTTATGACCACTGTTCGTTTCAATGTGCGTACCGAATTTGATGATTCTGTCTTTCCTATCAGTGTGTCAAACGATAAGATATACGTGTAAAAAGTGCAAAATTAACAACTTAAAATTGAGAAATGCGGCTCTATCCAACGTATAAGGGATTGAGATACGAAAATATGCCATGGGACCAAAGTTGTAGATCTCTCCGAATTGAATGGCGATTGTGTTATCTGTTTTGTGATACGACTTAATTTAGTCACCAGTTACCCTGAGACGAATGTCTACACCTTCAATGAAATTGCCTTCGATATGTTCCGGGGCCACAAAGTTATAAATTGGAACAACTTGGAATTTTTCCTCAAAGGAAAGAGTGTCCAGGTATCTGGATTGGCACTCGCATACGTGCGGAGCAATTAAGGAAGAAGGTATTACAGTTAAGAACGTTGAAATTAATATAAAATAGGATTATAACTGAGGACAGCCGGATAGGACAAATATGTAAATACCAAGTGGATGTGTTGTAAAATGAAATGTCCCTCGTTAAATTGTGATGATATGAGTTACGGATATAAGAAGGTGGTAACAGAGGAGAAATATAGGCGCAGGGATTCTTAGGTAAAGAGATAAGAAGACAATTTATGGTGTTATTACTTAATCCTAAAGAGGCAAGACAGAGGCAGGAAATTAAAGCGGAAAACAGAAGTAGAAGAGAAATACAGTAAAAATTATAGCAAATGCCAGAAAACACCTTATGTGTGAAATCGTGGGCTACACTCCGCAGTACTGTTCAAATATTAAGTCTCTTTAGTGTTATTCGAAGTCGATTATAACCTCCAACGGTGTTTCGCAAATATCCCGCAGAATGACAGCATGACGTCTCTCTCGCCTTCTACGCAAGAAACAACCATGAGTTTACAATGTTGGCGAAAATGACATGCCATGGTAACCGGTAAGTTCGTTGTCGGTCTGTCGACCACTCACTATAGAACATTAAACCCGTAGAAAGTAGTAATTTTCTCCGTCATTTGAAGAGTAAGCGAAATTATGTTTAAAATGAAGGGGCGTTTCGCATATAATCAATAGTATAAGAGAAAATGGAAGAAAATTGTTGTGGTTTCCGTATAAAACCGCAATCTATTCAGTGATTTTAAATCATATGCATATTTACCTCCTCTGCGAACCATGTGACTTTGCCGCGGTGGGGAGGCTTGCGTGTCCCAATGACGCAGATAGCCGAGCCGCAGGTGCAACCATATCGGATGGGTATCTGCTGAGAGACCAGACTAACGAATGGTTCATCGAAAGGGGGGTAGCAGCCTTTCGGTAGTTGCAAGGGCGGCAGTCTAGATGATTGACTGATACGGCCTTGTAATAATACTGAACATGGCTTAGCTGTGTTGATACTGCTACACGGCTGAAAGCAACGGGAAACTACAGCCGTAACTATCTCCCGAGGACATGCAGCTCTCTCTCTGTATGAATGATGTACTGATGATGGCTTCCTCCCGGGTAAAATATTCCGGAGGTAAACTAGTCCCCCATTCGGATCTCCGGGTGGGGACTACACAAGAGGGGGCGATCATCAGGAAGATGGATATTGACATTCTGCGAGTCGGAGCGTGGAATGTTAGAAGCTTGTATCATTGTGGTAGGTTAAAGAATGTGAAAAGGGAGATGGATAGGCTAAAGTTAGATGTAGTTGGTATAAGTGAAGTACGTTGGCAGGAAGAACAAGATTTTTGGTCAGGCGACCACCGAATTATCAACACAAAATCAAACAGGGGAAATGCAGGAGTTGGTTTAATAATGAATAAGAAAATAGGGCAGCGGGTAAGCTACTACGACCAGCATAGTGAAAGAATTATTGTCGTCAAGACAGACACCAAACCAATGCCCACCACAATATTGCAGGTCTATACGCCTACTAGTTCAGCGGATGATGAAGAAATCGAAAGAATATATGAGGAGATAGAAGATCTAATACAATATGTAAAAGGTGACGAGAATCTAATTATGATGGGAGACTGGAATGCAGTGGTAGGCCAAGGAAGAGAAGGTAGTACAGTAGGAGAATTTGGATTGGGACAAAGGAACGAAAAAGGAAGTCGGCTGGTTGAATTCTGCACTGATCATAATTTAGTCCTTGCCAATACTTGGTTCAAACACCACAAACGACGGCTGTATAAGTGGACGAGACCTGGAGACACTGGAAGGTATCAAATAGACTTCATTATGATTAGGCAGAGATTCAGAAACCAGGTGTTGGATTGCAAAACTTTCCCAGGAGCAGACGTGGACTCTGACCACAACTTGTTGGTCATGAAATGCCACCTGAAGGTGAAGAAATTGAAGAAAGAAAAGAATGCAAAAAGATGGGATCTATACAAGTTGAAAGAAAAGAGTTTGAGGGATTGTTTCAAGGAACATGTTGCACAATGACTAAATGAAAAGGCTGAAGGAAACACTATTGAGGAAGAGTGGAGAGTCATGAAAAATGAAGTCAGTAGGGCTGCTGAAGAAATGTTAGGAAGGAAGAAAAGATCAACTAAGAATCAGTGGATAACTCAGGAGATACTAGACCTGATTGATGAAGGACGAAAATACAAGAATGCTAGAAATGAAGAGGGCAGAAAGGAATACAGGCAATTAAAGAATCAGGTGGATAGAGAGTGCAAGGTAGCTAAGGAAGAATGGCTGAAGGAGAAGTGCAAGGATATCGAAGGCTGTATGGTCCTGGGAAAGGTAGATGCTGCATACAGGAAAATCAAGGAAACCTTTGGAGAAAGGAAATCTAGATGTATATTAAGAGCTCAGATGGAAAGCCACTTCTAGGGAAAGAAGACAAAGCAGAAAGATGGCAGGAGCATATCCAACAGTTGTATCAAGGTGTAGATAATTTAGTTCTGGAACATGAAGAGGCTGTTAATGCTGATGAAATGGGAGACCCAATTTTGAGGTCAGAGTTTGATAGAGCTGTGAGTGACCTAAATAGGAACAAGGCACCTGGAATTGATGACATTCCCTCTGAATTACTGACTGCCTTAGGAGAAACCAGCATGGCAAGGTTATTTCACTTAGTGTGCAAGATGTATGAGACAGAAGTCCCATCCGATTTTCGGCAGAATGTTGTTATACCTATTCCCAAGAAAACCGGTGCTGACAGGTGTGAAAACTACTGCACCATTAGTTTAGTATCTCATGCCTGCAAACTTTTAACAGGTATTATTTACAGAAGAATGGAAAAACAAGTTGAAGCTGAGTTGGGAGAAGATCAATTTGGCTTCAGAAGAAATGTAGGAACACGTGAAGCAATCCTGACTTTACGTTTGATCTTAGAGGATCGAATCAAGAAGGACAAGCCCACGTACATGGCATTCGTAGATCTAGAAAAGGCATTCGATAATGTTGATTGGACCAAGCTATTTATGATTCTGAAGATGATAGGGGTCAGATACCGAGAACGGAGAATTATCTACAATCTGTATAAAAATCAGTCTGCAGTGATAAGAATCGAGGGCTTTTAAAAAGAAGCAGCAATCCAGAAAGGAGTGAGGCAAGGCTGCAGTTTGTCCCCTCTCCTTTTCAATGTTTACATAGAATAGGCAGTAAAGGAAATCAAAGAGAAATTTGGAAAGGAATCACAGTCCAAGGAGAGGAAATCAAAACCTTGAGTTTTGCCGATGATATTGTTATTTTATCTGAGACTGCAGAAGATCTCGAGAAGTTGCTGAATGGTATGAATGAAGTCTTGGGTAAGGAGTACAAGATGAAAATAAATAACTTAAAAACAAAAGTAATGGAGTGCAGTCGAACGAAGGCAGGTGATGTAGGAAATATTAGATTAGGAAATGAAGTCTTAAAGGAAGTAGATGAATATTGTTACTTGGGTAGTAAAATAACTAACGATGGCAGAAATAAGGAGGACATAAAATGCAGACTAGCAAAAGCAAGGAAGAGCTTTCTTAAGAAAAGAAATTTGCTCACTTCAAACATTGATATCGGAATTAGAAAGATGTTTTTGAAGAGTTTCGTGTGAAGCGTGGCATTGTATGGAAATGAAACATGGACGATAACTAGCTCAGAAAGAAAGAGAATAGAAGCTTTCGAAATGTGGTGTTACAGAAGAATGCTGAAGGTGAGATGGATAGATCGATTCACGAATGAAGAGATACTGAGTCGAATTGGTGAGAGGAGATCGATTTGGCTAAATTTGACGAGAAGAAGAGATAGAATAATAGGACACATCTTAAGACACCCAGGACTTGTTCAGTTGGTTTTTGAAGGAAGTGTAGGTGGTAAGAACGGTAGGGGTAGACCAAGGTATGAATATGACAAGCAGATTAGAGCAGATGTAGGAAGCAATAGTTACGTAGAAATGAAAAGGTTAGCACAGGATAGGGTGGCATGGAGAGCTGCGTCAAACCAGTCTATGGACTGATGACTCAAACAACAACATGCATATTCAAACCTTCCACTGGATAAGTGAAGGCCTGCTCTATATATGAAGTTTGGTCGAGATCTATCCAGCCGTTTCACCGTGATGGTGGAAAAGACGGACAAACGGACACAGACACGAAAGCTAAAAACCACTGAAACGGTCTTGAGTTGACCTAAATTGGACAAATATGTGAAAAATTGGCAAAATAAACGAATTTACAGACAGCGGACCCCTATAACGTTATTTATATAGATAAAAATAATAATGGCGTATGCCCTCCGGAGAGGCTGGTGCAGGTCTTTTTATTTTACGCCCGTAGGCGACCTAAACGTCGTGATGAGGATGAAATGACGGTGAAGACGACACATACAGCCAGTCCCCGTGCCAGGGGAATTAACCAGTTATGGTTAAAATTTCCCACCTTGCCGGAAATCGAACCCGAGACCCCTGTAACAAAATGCCAGCACGCTAACCATTTAGCCATGGAGCCGCGCATTTATATAAGCTTAGATGACAGATAAGCATGAGCACGTTTGTAAGTGCAGATCTTCACTTTGAGACTTACTTCTCCTAAACGGTAGGCCTACATCATAACAACAAAGGGTTTACGCCATCAGATGCCCCTTTTATCGTTCTACATGTTTGGTCCTGAAACATTTTCTCGTATATATCCCCATATTTATGGGTTCGATTGAGTTAGAAAGTTTGGATGGGATGAAATTTGGGTACATTTTGAACATTTAACATTATCTTTTTGCATAATTATATGAAAGCTAGAATCATGAAATTTGGCTCGCAAATGACCATCGGTCGTGTCAATGTGCGTGCCTAACTTGATGACTCTATCACTCCTATAACTGTGTCAAACTATGAAATATACATGTAAAATCACAAAATTTACGTACAATCGAGAAATACAGCCAAATCTAACGTATAAGGAAGATATATATACAACAAAAAGTCATAGGATCAAAGTTGTAGATCACTCGAAATTGAACTAAAGATTGTGCCATCCGTTTTCTGATACGACTTACCGTTTATCCACCAAGTACCTCGAAAGGAAGGTCTGCGCCGTCATTAAAATTGCCTCCATATTTCGATTTTTCGGGGGTAAAAATGAAAAATTTAAACATCTTTGAATTTGTCCGTCAGTTACACGCTAAACGCTATAATTTCGCCAAATTTCAATTTTCTAGCTCGTCTGGCAGATTGTGCCGCCATCTTGATTTGGGGGGAAGAGGGGTACAAATGAGGAATTTGCTGAAAGTTTTTAAGCCCACGAAACCTATAGGTTACCGCTTTAGATAAATATATACGACTGCGTTTCTGCGCTGAGCCCAACGTTTGAAGCCCCCAGCGTGCCCCTCCCCCTACCCTCAGGGAATTTTGAGAATTTTTTATGTTTCTAGGGATCCTGAGGTCATCAGTTTCTATGGTACCAAGTTGTAAGTTTCTGAGATGCCTGGAAGTGCCTCATTAATTCACGTTTATTTCCATTTTTATACCTTTATATAGTCTATAGATCGCTCCAAACCGACTTGCTTATATACAGTATATTGATAGGTTGTAACACTTTTGAGAGTGGATTCCTCTTATTATAGCAATTGAAAAACGAGCTGCCCTTAGAAAATCTTCGCTCAAAGTCTTGAAACACCAGTCCCGCCTAGGGCGTCTGAGAATGCTTCTGAACGTGAGGCCCGTCTGAATGGGGTCAGATTTAGGAAGACATTTTGGGAACGATGCTGATAGCAGGCCGAGTTCAGCTCGCAGAGAGAACGCAATTGAAAATCTAGGGCGTATGAAGTTGATTTTAATGATATTCCTTTACGTCCTAAGGTTTCCGAAGACACCGAGGAGCCGGATATTTTGTGTCGCAAGAGTTAATTTATATACAGGTATATATCGACATGAGCTTTGGCATATTTCCAGCCACCTATGAGCGACATTTCTTCACATACCATCGAACTGAGGCAGGATCAAACCCTCTACCGGTTGTGAAATTTTGGGCTCAGCATAAGAACGCAAGGGTAAGTATTTCTTTCATCCAGTGGGGTATATTTTTCCAAAGCGCTGACCTATAGTTTTCGTGGTTTAACAGTTTCCCGAAAGTCCTAATTTTTACCCCCCATCCCCAATCAAGATGGCAGACAATCTGCCAGACAAAGTAGAAAATTGAAATTTGGCAAAATTATATCTTGTAGGCCGTAACTGACGAAAAAATTCAAGATGTTCAAATGTTTACCTTTTTAGCGTCCTAAAAAATATCGAAATGTGGAGGCAATATTAATGACGTTGCGAACCTGCGTTTCGAGGCAATTGGTGGTTAAACGGTAAGTCATATCTTAAAGTGGATAACACAATCGCTGTCCAATTTGGAGTGTTCCTATGCAGTTTTGTCGTATCTCGATCCCTTATACGTTAGCTAGAGCTGCATTTCTCGGTTTTAGGTGAATTTTGTAATTTTTACAAGTATATTTTCTAGTGGTTAGATAAATATGCGAAGTGAGGGACACGCCTGGTAAGTGAAACTCGAAGTAAAGCACTTCGCGGCGAGTCAGTGTTAGTGTAGGGGAAAGGCCCTTGGTTATCAAATCATACAAGGATATCCGGGGTTTGAGTACTGAAAACTGCATTTTATAAACTTTATTTTTACTCGACTCCGTTACTCTATTGTGTAACTACGCCATACTAACAGTCTTGGTATTTTCACACTGAATGCTTGCAATGAGCTCGTAGTTTAGAATGACTGGTCCCTCGAATGACTGTTATAGAGGTGTAAATATGCTGCGTACCCTGCACAGTGGGGAATATATTCATTGTGAAATCTGACATTGTGCTTCGTGTCTGCTTATTTTTAATGTTGAGTTCATGTGCCGAATTTCACTACTCCAGTCTAAATGACTCATGAGAGCCATATACTTTTCACCCTCTTAGTAAACTAATATCAAAACTTCAATTCTTAACTCTTGCCTACACATAAGAAAATCAAATTGTTCAAATTCAAAATATCTTAGCATAGCAGTTTTGGCTTGGCATTGCGTGAGTAAACGAGTGAGCAGAGTCAGTCACCGAAGCTTTAAGCTCACTAACTTTCCTTGTTTATAATATTTGTGTGAATAGATAGCATAGATAACGATGCTTCGTTATATATAGGCTAATATATTGTACTGTATTATCAAGAGTAATTATGTGATGTTCTGTTTTCATAATTGTTAATTAGGATGTTAGTAGTCTACAATAGAATTTGATGTTTTACTGAAGGTCGTTAGGTGTATAACCGACCTATTTGCAATGGTACTCACATTACGAGATACATCGCCACCGTCACTGGTCGCGTTCTATTGGATCCCCAGCACGCCCGACATTGAAGATTCCATTGAAGGAAAGTACAGACATGGGAATTGTAATCCATTCCCACCTGCAAGCTTCATATAGACCATCCAAAGTGCACTGACGACTATGTTAGAGATGTCTTTCCAACAGTCCAAACGCGCAGGAATCCATTAGACTGGCATCGGACGCTCTTCACAGGAATGTCCTGAAACGGAGTCCGGCTCCGTGGCTAAATGGTTAGCATGCTGGCCTTTTGGCCACAGGGGTCCCGGGTTCGATTCCCGGCAAGGTCGGTAATTATAACCTTCATTAGTTAATTTCGCTGGCACGAGGGCTGGGTGTATGCGACGTCTTCATCATCATTTCATTCTCATAATGACGCGCAGGTCACCTACGGGCTTCAAATCAAAAGACCTACACCTGGCGAGTCGAACATGACCTCGGACACTCCGGCACTAAAAGCCATACGCAATTTCATTTTTTCTTGAAATGGAATTACATGAATTCATATTCAACTTCTTTCTTCTAAACAAAATAACACGGAGATGTTCTGGCAGCATGATTTGAGACCATGTCCACCTGGATCTGCACCTTGTTTGACTCCGCTTTATACAACTGTGGGATGTCTGTCCGATAGATTCACTTTCATTTTTTTCAACCTTGCGTGCCATCAACCTATAACGTTGGGTCGGTGGATTTTCTTGACACACCAATCGGCAAATCCCCTGAAGCATTACAGGTAAAATTTTCTTTAGAGCCCTCTTTTTGGTGCTTTTCGTGGGTGAATGTTTCGTCAATGCGTCCTGTTTAACATACAATTTACTTTACGTTGCAGCGACACAGATAGGTCTTATAGCGCCAATGGGACAGGTAATGGCTAGGGGTGGGAAGGAATCGACCATGGCCTTCATTAAGGTACAGCCTGGTGTGGAATTTGTTTAGGGATGGTGACAGTGGGGTTCGAACCCACTATCTCCCGAATGCAAGCTGACAGCTACGTGACCCAAACTGCGCAACCACTCGGTTCTCTTGTGTGTGACGGGTTATCACTCCAAGTGTTTCACTACGCCTGTGTAGGGAAAAAAATAGCATGGAAAAGGGCCATAACATATCCTTGCCAATAAAATTCGATTTTTGGCCCAATTTCACGACACTCACAAACGATACTCACGCACTTACAAGGTCAGACAACACTGTTTATGACAGCGAGCCCGTAGTTCCAACGGCCACTCACCAGGTGGCAGGAGCGTTATGTAATCAGTCGGTTATAAACCAAACACGCTCAGTAGCATAGTTTAGAAACCGTGCAAATGATGCGGAAAAAAATAAACAAAACATGTGCATTTCGTATAGTGAGTGTAGTTAGTTGAGCTCACCAGAATAATGGATATCTTGGAACTTGATCCATGTCCTCTGCTGTCTGACAGCTGTCCTCCTCCACCGTGACAGTCAGCCCTCTGTAGTCGTTTAGTAGAACATCCAGAGTCCTCTTCAGGTCCTGAGCTGTACACGCAGCGGGTATACAAACTGCCCAATGCACTGTGTCCTTGCGAAGCTCCATTCGACCTGCTGGAACCTGTAGAAATATAACAGGGCATAGTTTACATCTCATGCAGCATTAATGAAAGCGGAGCAAACGATTCGCGGGTGATATAAGAAAATGATAAAATAGCATGAGGGAGTAGTAAAGCTAACAGAGAGATAATAATAATAATAATAATAATAATAATAATAATAATAATAATAATAATAATAATAATACCGGGCGAGTTGGACGTGCTGTTAGGGGGGCGCAGCTGTGAGCTTGCATCTGGGAGATAGTAGGTTCGAACCCCACTGCCGGCAGCCCTGAAGATGGTTTTCCGTGGTTTCCCATTTTAACACCAGGCAAATACTGGGGTTGTACCTTAATTAAGGCCAAGGCCGCTTCCTTCCCATTCCTAGGCCTTCCCTACCCCATCGTCGCCATAAGACCTATCTGTTTCGGTGCGACGTAAAGCAACTGGCAAATAATAATAATAATAATAATAATAATAATAATAATAATAATAATAATAAAACCAAACCCCATGGCACTACAGCCCTTGAAGGGCCTTGGCCTACCAAGCGACCGCTGCTCAACCCGAAGGCCTGCATATTACGAGGTGTCGTGTGGTCAGCACGACGAATCCTCTCGGCCGTTATTCTTGGCTTTCTAGACCGGGGCCACTATCTCACCGCCAGATAGCTCCTCAATTTTAATCACGTAGGCTGAGTAAACCTCGAACCAGCCCTCAGGTCAAGTAAAAATCCCTGACCTAGCCGGGAATCGAACCCGAGGCCTCCGAGTATAAGGCAGGCACGCTACCCCTACACCACGGGGCCAGCAATAATAATAATAATAATAATAATAATAATAATAATAATAATAATAATAATAATAATAATAATGTGCTGTTCTTTGGATCATCAGTCCATAGACGGGATTTATGCAGCCCTCCATACCATCCTATCCTGTGCTAAGATTTTCATTTCTATATAACTACTATATCCTACATGTACTCTAATCTGTTTGTCATATTCATACCTTGGTCTACCCCTGGCGTTCTTACTGCCTACACTTCCTTTATAAACTAACTGAACAAGTCCTGGGTATCTTAAGATGTGTCCTATCATTCTGTATCTTCTTCTGGTCAAATTTTGCCTAATCGTTCTCCTCCACCGATAAGATTCAGTATCTCTTCATTCGTAATTCGATATACCCATTTCACCTTCAGCATTCTTCTGCAACACCACATTTCAAAATCTTCCATTCTCTTCCTTTCTGAGCTAGTTATAATGGTTAATTCCGATGTTAGTTGTCTACAAGTGGTTAGTGTGATTAGATGCCACCCCCGGAAGCCCGGGTTCAATTCCCGGCTCTGCCACGAAATTTGGAAAGTGGTACGAGGGCTGGAACGGGGTCCACTCAGCCTCGAGAGGTCAAATGAGTAGAGGAGGGTTCGATTCCCAGTTCAGCCATCCTGGAAGCGGTTTTCCGTGGTTTCCCACTTCTCCTCCAGGCAAATGCCGGGATGGTGCCTAACTTAAGGCCACGGCCGCTTCCTTCCCTCTTCCTTGTCTATCTCTTCCAATCTTCCCATCCCCCACAAGGCCCCTGTTCAGCATAGCAGGTGAGGCCGCCAGGGAGAGTTACTGGTCATTTTCCCCACTTGTATCCTCCGACCCAGTGTCTCACGCTCCAGGACACTGCCCTTGAGGCGGTAGAGGTGGGATCCCCCGCTGAGTCCGAGGGAAAAACGAACCCTGGAGGGTAAACAGATTAAGAAGAAGAAGTAGTCTACAATAGAGTTTGTTGTTTTACAGAAGATCGTTAGGTTAAGAACGGCCTTCCTTGCTCATGCTAGTCTACAATTAAAATTTCCAAGTTTTTGAAAACGTTTAAGAAGGAGCTAGGTTATTAATTTTGATAGCCTATCTGCCACCTGAGCAACAGCTCTGAAAGCAGATCATTGATGATTGCTTTCATTTTCTAATCTAATATTTCCTCCATCACCTGACTTTGTTCAAATACGCTCCATTATTTTGTTTTAGATTTACTTGTCTTAATCTGTATTTCATCCCCAAGTCTGTGTCCATACCGTTCAGCAAGTTCTCTAGATCTTCCGCAACCTCAGATAACATAAAAATATCATCGATATATCTCAGAGTTTTGAATTCCTGTTCATGGATTGTGATTCCTTTTCCAAATTCCTCCTTGATTTCCTCTACCGCGAGTTATATATAAACATCGAAATGGAGAGGGGACAAACTGCAGCCCTGCCTCACTCCTTTTTGGATTGCTGCTTTTTTCATAAAATTCGATTCTTATCATGGCAGGCTGGTTTTTGTACAGATTGTAGATAATTCTTCTTTTTCGGTATCTGATCCTGATCACCTTGAGATTCTCGAACAGCTTTGTCCAATCAACATTACCGAATGCGTTTTCTAGATCTAGTTGCAAGCGTAATAGACTAATATAACTTGGAAACAATATTCTTTAACGCATGGTTAAATAATGCAAATATTTATTATTATTATTATTATTATTATTATTATTATTATTATTATTATTATTATTATTATTATTATTATTATTATTATTATTATTATTATTATTATTTGTGTGGTATGGTTATGAAGTGTTTACATCCATTTAGTATTAGTATTATTATTATTTACGTAGTTATGTCCGGACTTTATTTGGTATAAATCACGATCCTGTTATTTGTGAGGTTATATCATGAAACATCTGCGGTATATATATATATATATATTAATATGAGTTTATTTAACGTAAGAACACGTAATTAATAGTATATACATTATTATTACCTGTATATACTATGTATAATCCAATGTAACATTGTGCAACACACTGTAATAAGTCCAGAATAATGGTATGTGCGACTAGATTTGTGTAGAAAGTTCCTTACATTGTAACTAGGCTATTGGAAACTCCCGAAGTTACGAACAAATATGTTGTGTCATATTCTTCTAGAAGCCTGCCAGGCGACGCTTATAAAGAGGCAGTCTTGTGAGTGTGGAGTTGTTTTAATGTGACTTGTGTGGACGTCGTGGTAGCTGAGTGTTTAAAGTCAAGTATGTGAATTGGTTTTGTTGGATTGGTAGTTGACATGCTACTGTTGCAGTCTATCCTTATCCTTTGTAGTAGTGTTTTATTTCATGATGGCAATTCATTAGTGCGTGTGTATAGAGAATGTAAACAGGATTTGTGTAAATAACTTGTAAATAAAATAGTGTACACAACTGGTAGAATTTCGTGTGTGCGTCTTTGCGGATACAGCACTTCAGTCTACGATCACCATGTACATGCTCCAGCAGCGAATTTTGACAGAGAGTTAGAGGTTGACAGTTTACCTAATTAAGTGCGGTAATAACAGATTTTTGAGATTTTGATCCAATGCTGTACCAGGTCTCACAAATAAACCACGGGGCAGATTAAATACATTTACGTAATAAATAACACAAAAGAAAGAATATAGTCCAGTGAAGGGAAAAATGGTACTACCTCACGCTGAAATTACAATTAAATAGAAGTACGGGGTGATTATACAATTAAAACATTTATTATTTGACTACACTCTAACAAACTGACAGACACTAAAGACACTCCCAGACTGACTAATGCGTTCGGCCATCAGATGAATTATACCTCAGTGTCCAGGACCCTGGCCAAAAAGTATATATATACACACACAAATCCCTCCTACCCTTCCTCACAGCACATGCAAAGTAACGCTATACAAATCGGTTAGCCACGACAAATGGTATTTCGTGCGTATTTCCGCCAATATTTTTGTTAATAATTAAATAAAATCAAGGAAAGAATGATCAGATAAGACATCATGGCTTGTACAAATTGTTTTTCTTTTAATAATAACTAGATTCAACTGGCTAAAGTGGAATAAAAATGTTAGATTTTCTCGACAGAGCGGGGGCGGGGAGACTGCCCTCCTCGGCCCGCCTAATCACCACTACTGTCTGAGGGTATGTCATCAATTCAGGTGCCAAGTTAATATTTAGGTCTATCAGAGCTCTGTCGAATAATGCCTCAGCCACTGTGCGCAGGCACTTTAATTTGATGGCATTTAGACTGACTGAGCGTAAAATTCAAAGTTCCATCTTTCTCTGAGGGAGCCGAGCTGAGTGGTTAAGACGGTTGAGACGCTGGCTTTCTGACGCCAATTTGGCAGGTTCGATCCTGGCCCAGTCCGGTGGTATTTAAAGGTGCTCAAATACGTCAGCCTCGTGTCGATAGATTTATGGCACGTAAGACAACTTCTGCGGGACTAAATTCTGGCACCTCGGCGTCTCCGAAAACCGTGAAAGTAATTAGTGGGACGTAAAACGAATATCATTATTATTATCATTATTATTAATATTATTATTATTGTCTACCGGATGACAGAGTAAATATGATTTATGTTAGGCGATCTATGGCTGAATTAATTAATTTAGTCACGTAAAGGGAAATTGTGTCCTTTACATCGTACGACATGGAGTCCGAGTTCTTTCCTCTCTTTAAAAATCCGACTATCTCTGACGGGGTTCATCTCCCGATCTTGGGATGCGGAGCCCGACACACTACCACTGATCCGCAGAGGGAACGTGTGGGTGAAAGCAATATGTTGCAATAGAGATGGGGAAAGAGAGTTCATGTCTCGAGGATAACGACAATTGCTTGATGTCTTGCTCATGAGACACGTCCTGTGAAACATGTCTCGAGAAGCCCGAGAATTGCTCGATGTCTTGCTGTCGAGACACTCCTATGACACATGTCCAGAGAAGGCCGAGAATAGCCCGATGTCTTGCACAGGAGACACGTCTTGTGACACATGTCTGGACAAGGCTGAAAATTGTTCGATGTCTTGCTGACGAGACACGTTCTGTGACATATGTCCCGAGTAGGCTAAGAATTGCTCGATGTCTTGCAGTGATGACTCGTCCTGTGACATATGTCTCGAGAAGCCCAATAATTGCGCGATGTCTTGCTGACGAGACACGTCCAGTGACACATATCTCGAGAAGCCCAAGAATTGCGCGATGTCTTGCTGACGAGACACGTCCTATGACACATGTCTCGAGAAGCCCAAGAATTGCTTAATGTCTTGCTGACGAGATGACACATGTCTCGAGAAGCCCAAGAATTGCTCGATGTCTTACTGACGAGACACGTCCTATGACACATGTCTCGAGAAGCCCAAGAATTGCTTAATGTCTTGCTGACGAGATGACACATGTCTCGAGAAGCCCAAGAATTGCTCGATGTCTTACTGACGAGATACGTCCAGTGACACATGTCTCCAGAAGGCCGAGAATTGCTTGATGACTTTCTGACGAGACACGTCCTATGACACATGTCTCGAGAAGCCCAAGAATTGCTTAATGTTTTGCTGACGAGACACGTCCTATGACACATGTCTTGAGAAGCCCAAGAATTGCTCGATGTCTTGCTGACGAGACACTTCCTATGACACATGTCTCGAGAAGCCCAAGAATTGCTTAATGTCTTGCTGAGGAGACACGTCCTGTAACATATGTCTTGAGAAGCCCAAGAATTGCTTGATGTCTTGCTGAGGAGACACGTCCTATGATACATGTTTCGAGAAGCCCGAGAATTGCGCGATGTCTTTCTGAGGAGACATATCCTATGACTCATATCTCGAGAAGCCTAAGAATTGTTTAATGTCTTGCAGAGGAGTCACGTCCTGTGACAGATGTCTCGAGAAGCCCAGGAATTGCTTAATGTCTTGCTGAGGAGACACGTCCTGTAACATATGTCTTGAGAAGCCCAAGAATTGCTTGATGTCTTGCTGACGAGACACGTCCTATGATACATGTTTCGAGAAGCCCGAGAATTGCGCGATGTCTTTCTGAGGAGACATATCCTATGACTCATATCTCGAGAAGCCCAAGAATTACTTAATGTCTTGCAGAGGAGTCACGTCCTGTGACAGATGTCTCGAGAAGCCCAAGAATTGCTTAATGTCTTGCTGAGGAGACACGTCCTGTAACATATGTCTTGAGAAGCCCAAGAATTGCTTGATGTCTTGCTGACGAGACACGTCCTATGACACATGTCTTGAGAAGCCCAAGAATTGCTCGATGTCTTGCTGACGAGACACTTCCTATGACACATGTCTCGAGAAGCCCAAGAATTGCTTGATGTCTTGCTGAGGAGACACGTCCTATGATACATGTTTCGAGAAGCCCGAGAATTGCGCGATGTCTTTCTGAGGAGACATATCCTATGACTCATATCTCGAGAAGCCCAAGAATTGTTTAATGTCTTGCAGAGGTGGCACGTCCTATGACACATGTCTCGAGAAGCTCAAGAATTGCTTAATGTCTTGCGGAGGAGACACGTCCTGTAACACGTGTCTCGAGAAGCCGTAAAATTGTTCGATGTCTTGTTGAGGAGAAACGTCCTATGATTCATGTCTCGAGAAACCCAAAAATTGAAAGATGTCTTGTTGAGGAGACACGTCCTATGAATCATGTCTCGAGAAGGCCGATAATTGCTGGATGTCTTGATGACGAGATTCGTACAGTGACACATGTCTCCAGAAGGCCGAGAATTGCGTGCTGTCTTGCTGAGGAGACAAGTCCTATGACATATATCTCGAGAAGCCCAAGAATTGTTCTATATCTTGATGAGGAGACACGTCCTATGACATATTGTACAGTATGTTCGAGAAGCCCAAGAATTTCTTGATGTCTTGCTGAGGAGACACGTCCTATGACATACTGTACAGTATGTTCGAGAAGCCCAAGAATTTCTTGATGTCTTGCTGAGGAGACACGTCCTAAGATACATGTCTCGAGAAGGCCAAGAATTGCTTGATGTCTTGCTGAGGAGACACGTCCTATGACATACTGTACAGTATGTTCGAGAAGCCCAAGAATTTCTTGATGTCTTGCTGAGGAGACACGTCCTAAGATACATGTCTCGAGAAGGCCAAGAATTGCTTGATGTCTTGCAGAGGAGACACGTCCTATGACATACTGTACAGTATGTTCGAGAAGCCCAAGAATTTCTTGATGTCTTGCTGAGGAGACACGTCCTAAGATACATGTCTCGAGAAGGCCAAGAATTGCTTGATGTCTTGCTGAGGAGACACGTCCTATGACATACTGTACAGTATGTTCGAGAAGCCCAAGAATTTCTTGATGTCTTGCTGAGGAGACACGTCCTAAGATACATGTCTCGAGAAGGCCAAGAATTGCTTGATGTCTTGCTGAGGAGACACGTCCTATGACATACTGTACAGTATGTTCGAGAAGCCCAAGAATTTCTCGATGTCTTGCTGAGGAGACACGTCCTAAGATACATGTCTCGAGAAGGCCAAGAATTGCTTGATGTCTTGCTGAGGAGACACGTCCTATGACATACTGTACAGTATGTTCGAGAAGCCCAAGAATTTCTTGATGTCTTGCTGAGGAGACACGTCCTGTGACACATGTCTCGAGAAGGCCGAGAATTGCTTGATGTCTTACTGAGGAGACACGTCCTGTGACATACTGTATGTCTCGAGAAGCCCAAGAATTGCTTAATGTCTTGCTGAGAAGACACGTCCTGTAACTCATGTCTCGGGAAGGGCGAGAATTGCTCGATGTCTTGCTGACGAGTCACGTCCTGTGACACATGTCTCAGGGAGTCTGAGAATTGCTTGATGTCTTGCTGAGGAGACACGTCGTATGACTCATGTCTCGAAAAGGCCGAGTATTGTTCGATGTCTTACTGACGAGTCACGTCCTGTGACACATGTCTCAGGGAATCCGAGAACTGCTTGATGTCTTGCTGACGAGACACGTTCAGTGACACATGTCTCCAGAAGGCCGAGAATTGCTCGACGCCTTGCTGACGAGACACGTCCTGTGACACATGTATCGATAATCCAGAAAATTGCTCGATGACTTGCTGACACGACATGTTCCAAGGGCGTAGCCAAGGAGGGAATACTGTGCTTAGAAACCCCATGTAAATTTTATAAAAGAAACTAAACAGAAAATGTCAATAAACAAGTCAAAGTCCACTCAAAAAATTGTGAAAGCCGCAGATTTCTTGAATCTATTTTCGAAGAAGTCTCGAATGTTAGGTTTTAGATTGTAATATGAACATCCCATTCGCCGTAAAACTATTTACTTAGATCGTATTGTCCTTGTTCTGTATTTTAATGTAAGATTGTATCAGTTTTCTTATGACTTTCGCGCATGCGCCCACCACAAACGCACAATCACCCTCATTATATACTATCACCATTTTGTAAAAATAACCCCGTCCCCTCCCCATTTCTCCTTGGTCGATCCTGGCTACGCTACTGCTGGGTAATGAAGTTGTAAAGAGAACTGTAGAAATATTATACCGTAATTAATTTATTGAGCTATTTCCAATATAGTAATACAGTTGTTTCAAATTATGATTCGCTTTCAGTACTTCCATACACCGCAGCCATGAACGTCAACCTCATCACATCACTAATCACTTTTTTTTTATTCCTTAAACTAAACTTCATTTACTTTTTTTCTTAAACCGGTTACCCTCCAGGGTTGGGTTTTCCTTGGACTCAGCGAGGGATCACACCTCTACCGTCTCAAGGGCAGTGTCCTGGAGCGTAAGACCCTGGGCCGGAAATAAAAATGGGAAGGAGGACCAGTACCTCACCCAGGCGGCCTCACCCGCAATTCTGAACAGGGGTATTGTGGGGCTCAACGATTGATCCTCGCTGCGCTCCTGTATGGGCGCAAGTATAGGTTTTATTTTCCTAGTCAACCACATACAAATAGCAGGTCTCTGAAAAATCTAAACTTAAATTCGTAACAAAACAGGCCTATTAATATATTACTTTTATGCTGCTATTATCAGTTTCTCGCTTTCAGTACAGAAAATTAATCACGAATTAGGGATTGAAATAATAATAATAATAATAATAATAATAATAATAATAATAATAATAATAATAATAATAATAATAATAATAAATACCTTCCCTGCGAACCATGTGACCTTTCCGTGGTGGGGAGGCTTGCGTGTCCCAATGAAGCAGATATTCCACCTGCAAGTACAACCATATCGAATGGGTATCTGTCAAGAGATCAGAATGGTTCATCGATAGAGGAGTAGCAGCCTTTCGGAAGTTACAAGAGCGGCAGTCTAGATGATTGACTGATATGGCCTTGTAGTAATACTCAACATGGCTTAGCTGTATTGATACTGCTACACGGCTTAAAGCAACGGGAAACTACATCCGTAACTAACACCCGAGGACATGCAGCTCTCTCTGTATGAATGATGTACGATGGCTTCCACCTTGGTAAAATATTCCGGAGAAAAACAGTCTTCCATTCGTATCTCCGTGTGGGGACTACACGGAAGGGGACAATCATCAGGAAGATGGATACTGACATTCTACGAGTCAGAGCGTGGAATGTTAGAAGTTTGAATCGTGTAGTAGGTTAGAGAATCCGAAAAGGGAGGTGGATAGACTAAAGTTAGATGTAGTTGGTATAAATGAAGTACGTTGGCAGGAAAAGCAGGATTTTTGGTCAGGTGTCTACAGAATTTTCAACACAAAATCAAACAGGGGAAATGCAGTAGTTTAATCTATATATATAAAGTAGCTTGTCCTGACTGACTGACTGACTGATTCATCATCGCCGAGCCAAAACTACTGGACATAAAGAAATGAAATTTTGGGCATAGATTCATATTAAGATGTAGGTGCTCGCTAAGAGAGGATTTTTGGATATTCCATCGCTAACGGGGTGAAAAGGGGGGTGAAATTTTAAAATGAGTGTGTCTATATCTCAAAACTTTAAAAGTTTACACATGTGAAAATTGGTATTTAGAATCTTCTTTAAAAATAAGGAAACACGTATTTTTTTGTTTTCAGACAATCCCAATAGGAGGGGTGAAAAAGGGTGAAAAAGGGTGAAAAAGGGGTTGAATGCCTTTAATCCGGATACGCTACTTATATCTCACAAACTGAAGATATTACAGACCTCAAAAATGGTACTTTTGATCGCTGTGAAAAATAAAGGAACACATATTTTTTTTGTTTTTGGAAAATCCAATTAATACGAGGGTGAAAGGGGGGGTGAATTTTTAAAATGAGTGCATCTATATCTCAAAAGTTTTAAAGTTTAGAGATGTAAAAATTAGTATTTAGAATCTTCATTAAAAATAAAGGAACACGTATTTTTTTGTTTGCGGAAAATCCCAATAGGAGGGGTGAAAAGGGGTGAAAAATGTGTTGAATGCCTTTAAAGAGCATACATATATCTCAGAAACTGAAGATATTACAGACCTCAAAATTGGTATTTTTGATCGCTTTCAAAAATAAAGAAACACAAATTTTTTTGTTTTTGGAAAATCCAATTAATGCGAGGGTGTAAAGGGGGGTGAATTTTTAAAATGAGTGCATCTATATCTCAAAAGTTTTAAAGTTTAGAGATGTAAAAATTGGTATTTAGAATCTTCATTAAAAATAAAGGAACACGTATTTTTTTGTTTTCGGAAAATCCCAATAGGAGGGGTGAAAAGGGGTGAAAAATGGGTTCGGATGCCTTTAAAGAGAATACTTATATCTTAGAAACTGAATATATTACAGACCTGAAAATTGGTATTTGGGATCTACTTTAAAAATAAAGAAACAGGTATTTTTTTCGTTTTGGGAAAATCCAAATAATGCGGGGTGAAAAGGGGGGTGAATTTTTAAAATGAGTGTGTCTACATCTTAAAACTTTAAACGTTTACAGATGTAAAAATTGGTGTTTAGAATCTCCCTTAAAAATAAAGGAACACGTATTTCTTTGTTTTCTCTAAATCCCAATAGGAGGGGTGTAAAAGGGTGAATAATGGGTTGAATGCCTTTAATGAGGATACATATATCCCAGAAACTAAAGATATTACAGAACTGATAATTTGTAAATGGGATATCCTTTAAAAATATAGAAACACGTATATTTTTGCATTTGGAAAATTCAATTAATGGCGGTTAAACAGGAGTGGCAAATTGGGGTGAATTTTTTGAAAGACTATATTTACAGAATATCCGAGAAGCGTAAAATGTTACAGACGTAAATAGTGGGTATTTGGAATCTCCTGTAAGTGTAAAGAAACATATTTGATTTGTCTTTGGAAACTCCACTTACGGGGAACTAAAATGGGGTGAAATTTTAAAATGAGAATTTCTACAGTATATCTCAAAAAACTTAACATGTACAGAAGTGAAAAATGGTCATTTTTTTATCCTATTAAAAATAAAGAAAAGTGTATTTTTAGTTTTCGGAAATACAACTTGGGTAGTGGGGGTGGGGGGTAAAAGTGACTGAAAATGGTGTTGAATTCTTTTAATTAGGCTACTGATATCTCGAAAATGAAGATGTTACACACGTGAAATTTTATTTTTGGAATCTGCTTTAAAAGTAGACAAACACGTATTCTCGGAAAATCCAATGAAGGGGATTTGGAGTGTTAAAGGATAGAAAAAATTAATTGACTTAATTGTATGAGAATACATACATCTAATAAAAACTAAAGTTGTTACAGACGTGAAAATTGGTATTTTGATCTCCTTTAAAAACAAAGAAAAGCGCGTTTGGGGGGGAAACAATCTTGGGGGGGGGGGCGGGAGTGAAAAGGGGTTGAATTCCTTTCATGAGGACACATAAATCAAAAACTGAAGATTAGAGTGGTGATAATTGGTATTTAGAAGATCCTTTACTATTAAAGGAACAAGTATTTTTTTGCTTTAATATCACTTTGTGAGGGAGGGGTGGGGGGAGTGTGGAAGGAATTTAAAAACGTGAATTATTTTTAAGGGGATACTTATATCTCAAAACTGAAGGTAATAAACGTGAATATTGGTATTTGGAATCTCCTTTATACATAAAGAAACACGCCTTCTTTTTATTTTTTGGAGGGTGGGGATAAATAAACTTAACGGCGGTGGGGTGTAAAAGGAGGTGAGACCAATTGATTTTACTGTTCGTAATGTACTTATAAGGAGCCTCCGTTGCTCAGTCGGCAGCGCGCCGGCCTCTCACAGCTGGGTTCCGTGTTTCAAATCCCGGTCACTCCATGTGACATTCGTGCTGGACAAAATGGAGGCGGGACAGGTTTTTCTCCGGATACTCCGGCTTTCCCTGTCATCATTCATTCCAGCAACACTGTCCAATATTTCATTTCATTTGTCACTCATCGATCATTGCCCCAGAGGGGAGCTTCGGCAGCCGGCACAATTCCTATTGTCGCCGCTAGATGGGGCTTTATTCATTCCATCACTGATCCTGTCGAATGATAGGAAACAGGCTGTAGACTTGCGATGTACTTATTCTGATCATAAACCGATCATTTTTAATCTTTCCTGGGTTCTTTTTCAACAGCCATATTTTCCTTCGGAGAACGTTCTTAGATTAGAGTAGATTCTCCTGGCATATAAATAAAAATTTAAACACATTTGAAATAAACGATAGGAATGAGATTGGCCGTCAAATTGTTCACCTCTATAATAAGGTCAATAATACACGGAGGTATGTCATTCGTATCGCCAGAAATTCCGCACACTTGCCTACGCGCAACAATGGTGCTGGTCACATTGTTAGCAATGACAATGGCAGCAGATGTATTTTACCGCCAAGTAGCGGTCTTGCATATTGATGTGGGGTCCAGAACATCAATAATAATAATAATAATAATAATAATAATAATAATAATAATAATAATAATAATAATAATAATAATAATAATAATAATAATAATAATGATCGTCGTCAACATGTGCGGACCGTGCTGGAAACGGGTCCTGGACGGGTAATGACTACGATTGCAGTCCGGCCGCCGGTTTAGTACCGCCAAGGCACCTAAGAGGACACCACGCCGGATCTCCTCAAGGATTTGATCCACATTAAAAATGCTTATAGGAAAGCATGGCTAAGATTTAGGAACCGAACTGACCGGGTGGAATACCTGGACCTAGCCCGGGAAATACGAAATCGATTGCTGGAAAGAAAGATTGGAAAATGGGAGGAACATTGCCGTAATCTCTCAGTAAACGAGTCAGATCACGAATATCGGCGGGTTGTATATAAAACGATAAGCATTCAATTATAAATGTCAGTATATTACCGTAGCGAAGCACGGGTATCTTGCTAGTAATAAATAAGAATATAGGGCAGCAGGTAAGCTACTACGACCAGCATAGTAAAAGGATTATTGTTGTCAATCCAGACACCAAACCAATGCCCGTCACAATAGTGCACGCCTATATGCCTACTAGTTCAGCAGATGGTGAAGAAATCGAAAGAATATATGAAGAGATAGAAGATTTAGTACAATATGTAAAATGTGACGAGAATCTAATTGTGATGGGAGACTGGAATGCATAACTTACTTATATCAGTGTCCTTATGACTCCCGCACATGCGCGCACAACACACGCACAAGCACCTTAATTATGTTTTATCATCATGTTGTAACCATAACACCTTCCTTCCCAATCGCAGCTATTTTCTATACCATTGTCACCATAAGAACTATCTGTGTCGGTGCGACGTAAAGCAAATTGAAATATGTATACCGTCTATATAAAAGTTACCGAGCTCGATAGCTGCAGTCGCTTAAGTGCGGCCAGTATCCAGTATTCGGAAGATAGTGGGTTCGAACCCCACTGTCGGCAGCCCTGAAAATGGTTTTCCGTGGTTTCCCCATTTTCACACCAGGCAAATGCTGGGAGTGTACCTTAATTAAGGGCACGGCCGCTTCCTTCCCACTCCTAGCCGTTCCCTGTCCCATCGTCGCCATAAGACCTGTCATTGTCGGTGCGACGTAAAGCAACTAGCAATATATATATATATAAAAGTTTGTATTACCGTACATTTCTCGCCAGGCGGAATCTCCAACTACGACAGCCGTGGTGAAGTAGGCCACCCACCCAACATACGTGACAAGTGAAATGCATGAGTACAGTGAGGGGGGAACACAAGAAGTGGCAAACTACTTTCCCCTTTCACATGCTAGTTTTACATCCAGATGCCCTTCCTGAAACTAAACGTATGTGGAGGGATGTATTCTACTATTTCATATTTCTGACAGTGTGATGTGTTGTTTGAAAGAAAAGAGGCGTGTATTAGGACGAACAAAAATGCTTAGTCTCCAAGCTAGAGCCCGGTCGGTAATCGAACTAGGGATCCTCTAAAACTAGGGTCATAACACTGACCATTCAGCGAAGGATCCGAACAGAAGTAGGCAAACTAACTAACCTAACCCGTAACTCCATGGCACTACAGCCCTTGAAGGGCCTTGGCCTACCAAGCGAAAGCTGCTCAGCCCAAAGCCCTGCAGATTACGAGGTGTCGTGTGGTCAGCACGACGAATCATTTCGGCCATTATTCTTGGCTTTCTAGACCGGGGCCGCTATCTCACTGTCAGATAGTTCCTCTGAAGATGGTTTTCCGTGGCTTCCCCATTTTCACACCAGGCAAATGCTGGGGATGTACCTTAATTAAGGCCACGGCCGCTTCCTTCCCATTCCTAGTACTTTCCTGTCCCGTCGTCGCCATAAGACCTTTCTGTGTCGGTGCGACGTAAAGCAAATAGCAAAAAAAGAAAAAATGGTTCCTCAATTCTAATCACGTAGGCTGAGTGGACCTCGAAGCAGCCCTCAGATCCTGGTAAAAATTAAGTAGGCAAACTACAAAATTATAATTATAGGGCATATATATATATATATATATATATATATATATATATATATGAATGCGGGGTAGTAACCGAGCGAGTAAAGCGTGATATTGTGAAGGAAATGCAGTGCCCCAATTATCGTGAGATAACATTGACCACTATCTTCCTGCTATCGACGGAGACACTTATATTCTTGTAGGCCAAAGGAAACAGGAGAACAATCAGAACTAGTGGCAACAGCGATAAAGGTTGCAGTTGTGACGGTGCTACTGGCAATAGGAGTTGATATGAATCCAGGAACAGGACAAGGACAATTCGAACTCAGTATGTTTTTTACGAGAGCAACGTATGGAAATATGTTACGGTTATACTGGCAGAGAATAAATTAATGTTGAGATAAATTAGCTAAAAGATGAGATAAAGTACTGAAAGGTAGGTTCAAAACAAAATAAAAATTTTACTTATTTCAAATAAACCCCAGGAATGGCCATCGTAGGGGTGTTATAGGAAACAAAACAGCAAGGTAGCAGCCGCTAAATATTTACCATAAACAATCTATATATATAAAAGCAAGTCGGGCTGGAGCGATGTATATATAAATATTTAAAAATGAAAAAAGACGTGAATTAATGAGGCACTTCCAGAAATCTCAGAAATTTGAAACTTGGTACGAGGGAAACTGATGACCCCAGGATCCCTAGAAAAATCGGAAATTCTCAAAATTCCCTGAAGGGGGCACGCTGGGGGGGCTCAAATTTTGGGCTCAGTATAAGAACACAGTCGTATAGTATATCCAAAACGATAACCTATAGGTTTCGTGGGCTTAAAAATTTTCGGGAATTTCCTCATTTTTATCCCCCATCCCCCCAAATCAAGATGGCGGCACAACCTGCGAGACGAGGTAGACAATTGAAATTTGGTGAAATTATAGCTTTTGGTCTCTAACCGACGGGAAAATTCCAAGATGTTCAAATTTTTCACTTTTTACCCCCAAGGATATCGTAATATGGAGGCAATTTTAATGACTGTGCAGACATTCCTTTTGAGCTATTTTTTTGGCTAAACGGTAAGTCGTATCACAAAACGGATGGCACAATGTCCCTTCAATTCGGAGTGATCTACAACTTTGGTCCTGTGACATTTTGTCGTATCTCTCTCCCTTATACGTTAAATTTGGCCGTATTTCTGGATTGTTCGTAAATTTGGTGATTTTTACAAGTATATTTTATTGTTTGACACACTTATAAGAATGATAGGATCATCACGTTGTGTGCGCACACTGGCACGATTAAGGGACATATGTGTACCAAATTTCATGATTCTAGCTTATACATAAGTAGGGAAAATGTAATGTAAAATGTTAAAAATGCACCCAAATTTCACCCTATTCAAAATTTGAACTCAATTTACCCCCTTAATATGGGAGATACGAGGAAATGGTTTAGATACAAACATGTAGAGCGATAAATGAGGCGTCTGATGGCGCAAACCGTTTCTTAATATCATAAACCGTTTAGGAGATATGAATCTCGAAGTGGAAGTCTGCACTGTTCAATGTGCTCATGCTTATCCGTCATCTATATAAATAAAATCGTAACGACCGTGTGTCTGTACATTGATTATTTTGGCGAAATTTCGGTACAGTTATCCGTTTCAGGTGTAAAAATGACCATCTGCATCATTTTTAGCTTTAGTGTCTGTTTGTCTGTTTGTCTGTTTGTCTGTCCTTCTATAACTTGAAAACTACTGGATATATTTCCACCAAACTTCATATTTGGAATCCACCTGTCCTTGGGTAGGTTTTAGCGCAAACTGTGTGTCTGTACACTGATTATTTTGGCGAAATTTCCGTACAGTTATCCGTTTCAGGTGTAATAATGACCATCTGCATCACTTTTAGCTTTGGTGTCTGTTTGTCTGTTAGTCTCTTTGTCTGTTTGTCTGTCCTTCTATAACTTGAAAACTACTAAATATATATTTCCACCAAACTTCATATTTAGAATCCACCTCTCCTTGGGTAGGTTTTAGCGCAAATATCGTTTCTAAATCCCTGAACTGGGTGGGGATTTTTACGAAACCGAAACCGTGATTTTGCACTCCCTCAAAGTATACACAACCGAACTTAATGGAAATCAACCTGCCTTAATGAAAATTAATTTTTAAACCTTTTTTTCTCATGTGCATCATTTCGATAACAGGATTTAGTAAGGGAGATATTAACGGACCGTTTTTCGGTACAAATCCCAGCGGACTTAACGCAAGAGCGGGTGCGTGTAAAGCGTACTTCTTACAACTTGAAAACTAACAAGATATTTGAACCAAATTTTATATATAGCATCCATCTGTCCAAGGGTAGGTTTCCTTGGTGTCTGTTAGTTAGTTAGTTTGTTTGTTTCTTTGTTTGTTTGTTTGTTTGGTCTGTTTGTCTTTCTCTAACTTGAAAACTACTGGATATATTTCCACCAAACTTCATATTTAGAATCCACCTATCCTTTGGGGAGGTTTTAGGGCAAATATTGTTTCTAAATCCCTGAACTAATTGGGGGTTTATACGAAACCGAAACCGTGATTTTGCACTCCCTCAAAATACACACAACCAAACTTAATGGAAATCTACCTGCCTTAATGGAAATTAATTTCTAAACCTTTTCTTCTCATGTGCATCATTTCAATCACTTACAGGAAAGATAGTATGATCAAACTCTACACGAACATTGGCCCACCCAGTACCCATATGTGAGCCAAATGCTATGTCACATAATTATCCGAAAAGTAATGCAATGTAAGATAATCTCACACAAATTTCAACCTATTCAACGTTTCTGATTCAATCTGACCCACGAATAGATTAGATGCGAGAAAATATCATAGGACCAGCCATTTAGATCGCTAAATACTGCGCCTTACGGTACAATCCTTTGTCGATATGACGTACCGTTTAGCAGCAGTTAATCTGTAAATGAAGGTCTGCAATATTGTAAACATTCATATACTTTCGTATGTCCATCTGTATATATTCATTGATGTCGATTTGTAGCGATCGAGAAAGGATGTGTCTGCTATTGTAATCAGTACTCCCTACACCGACTTTGACTGCTGGCAGTAGGAATGGGGTCCTTCTCCAACTCCTGTGTAACTGGCATTAGTAAGGAGGGCCTACCATTTTAATGAATAATTCACTTTTCCATTTGTCTTGCAGAAGGCAAGGGATCATGCAGTTTTGTTCGAAAGTCCCCTACTCTATTGTGTTTGGCTCTAGGCCAGGGTGCCCGCCATTATAAACAAATGTTCCAATATAAAATTTGACTAGCATTAGGCATAGTGGCCTGCTATTTTCATGGAAACTCACTAATTCCGTGTGACTGGCAGTAAGCTGGCTAGCAGCAGTAAAAAGGGACTGTCATTATAATGATAACTGCACAACTCAATTTTGACTGGTGGTAGGGAAGTTGCCTGGAATTATAATAAAAACTCCTCAACTGTAACCTGTCTGAAAGTAGGAAATGGGTCTGCCATTGTAACTAAAACTCCCCAAATCGATTGTGATCGCGCAGTAGGCATTGGGGCCTGCAATTATAATGTAAACTTGCCAACTCGATTGTGAATGACAGTAGGCAAGTGAGCCTGGCGTTATCATCACAACTCCGCAACCCTCACTTTACATTGGAAACAACGTATGTGGACCTCCCCATGCTATTTCTCGGATAAGGCTAAGAGACATGCAATTTTAAAACAATCTCATTTGCTACACGCACAGTATTTACGTCGATATCCGTATACAATGTAGAATACCGTAGCGAAGCACGGGTACATTTGCTAGTTGTTAATAAAAACAAAACGCCTTGGCTGATGAGCCATAAGCATTTGGTCTACTAACCCCTAGAAATGGGTCTCGTGTGGTCATTCGATGTACCTAATCAATGTTAGTTTTCAATCCAGATCTTTTCGGCTCAGATAGCTACTCACGGGGTTGAGTGTCTAGCCTTGGGTTTAAAACCCGGAGGCCATAGAACAGCAGTTCAGGACATAATTGATGGTCAAGAGAAAGGGTCAGATATAAGCCTAATGCTTGCATAATGAATTTTTTCTCTCTTCACGTGTTTGGTAGTGGTGATTGTACCAGGGGTACACTTCCCCGGCTATTTATACTGCGCATTTTCTCTATGTCCATATATGGCAGTGACCAAGAACTTTTAAGACTTTCTAAAACGTTCTTCTCCGATTGTTAGATGGCTCTGCCATCTATTTTCTAGCGATCTCTAGTGGACTATACACACATAAATTTCTGAAGATATTTCATTTGTTCTAGTCGGTACACATTTTTTTCTGGTTATGTGTTTTTTAATGATCTGGTTCCTCCTGTAATGTAATCTGCCTATCACATACCGGTAACTAAGTTCTCTATCCAATCAAATCCAGGGGAGTGTATGGAAATTTAGCCTATCAGTGCTCTGGATTTCAATTTAACCCAGATATGCTTACCGTCCTTTTAAGAGGACAGCTGACACTCTTTTATTATTCTTCAGTCATTGTTGCTGGTTATAATCATTCGGTTTAACAATGTTGCAGTATTAGAGGGAAAGGTATGAACTTGCACACTAGCCATTTTAGTTTAGCTGAGTGACTGTATGTGTGTGGTATGCGCCTGTAAACGAAAACCATATTAGAAGCCTCTGCGCTGCCGAATTCAAAGGTAATAAGATTATTGTTACAATTACCTCACCGATTCTTTTTTTCATACCTTATATTATCTTGGTATGTAAGTATTATATTTCGATATCGCCGAATGGTTTACTTTTATGGTTACCATGCCAATGACAAGAGAATATAGGTGCCCTATAAAAAGGACAGTAGGAAAATATGGGTCTACGACAATACGGTTTTATTTTCAGGTTTATGACTCTTTATGAAATGGCGAGTACACTGGAGGAAGATGACGATTTTAGTAAAACTGAGATGTCTTATAGAGAGAAGAAAAGAATCTCTCTGAAACAACCACACTACTTCTATGAGTACAACTCTTGAATGGAAGGAGTGGGCAGGGGTAACCAGAATTCAAGCCTCTGCAGAATTTCAACTTGTGGAATTAAATGGTATTTTCCATTTGTAACTCACTGTATTGACGTGTATGAACAAAGTGTGTGACAGTTGCACAGACTGAACAAAGGAAAATTATACCACCTGAATTTCCGCAGATAGGTTGTAACTGCCCATCTAGAAACAAGCCAGCGGACTACTGCAAATAAAACGCGTCCTTCTAGTTTTGAGAACGCAGATTCCAGACATAACCAAACAAACCTTATCATACCACAAGGCAATCAGACGCAGAGCAGAATTTGTCATAAGAAGGCATCTATGAAATGTGAGAAGTGCGATATTGCATTGGATATCAAATGTTTTGCCCAATACCATACAGAAAAAGACTAAGACGAATAGTGTTGTCGTTCATCATTGAAATGTGAGAATAGAAATCAAATAATTCGTGCAGTACCACAATGAACGATAACTTTCATGAGAATAATTTTGAAAATCACTTAAATATACACATGGTTCTTTCCTTTTTAGGCATATTTGTATCTGTGTGAGAAGTCGATGATAAAAACAGTTATTTCACTATTGTACAGAATACCGCACAATAAACATCCGACAACTACATACAGTACTTGGGACTACTGTCCTTTTAAGAGGACACCTCTTTCTGCCTAAATTTATATATGTTGTTCTTCCACTTGAGGTTTAACTGTATTAACTCATGCATTACGTTAATTATATAACATAAAATCATGACCGACTCAAACAAATTTTTAGGCATATCTGGGTTAAGAAGAGCACTTTGGGGCCGTCTTGTCGGATTCGTTCCGGTTATTGAGAGTGCGGCCAGGAGGAAGGGCACGGCCGGCTAGAAGAAGATCCAGTGCTAAAAGGTAATTACAGATAAACATGTGGTTGGGGCTGCGTGTGTGCTCAAGGAGAAGATTTCAGCAGTTTTTCTCAATATTCAATCTTTTCTTTTTTGGGTGAAATGCAGGACCTTCTGCGCAGTCTACGGACTCTATTTATATTCCCTACTGGGAAAATATTTAATGTAAGGGAGCACGAGTGGTGATCCTCGGAAATCTCCCCTTCTAATTTTGAGCTGGGTGACTTAAGTTTTCAACCTCTAAATTTTGGAAATCTTGCCTCGGCATTTAAATTTCCCCCTTTTAGTCGCCCTTTTTATTATGGGATTATCCTCTGTGTGACTGCGCCTTAGGCCCACTTAGTTTCTTGTCTCTTCCCGAATGTTTGTTAAGGAGTGCTGGTGTTTCGCCTCCTCTTCTTTTGTTAATGGCCTGTTTGGTGTAACCTTTTCTTTTTATTCTTAAGGCCTTGTAGTATGAGGATTCTGCCCCTGTATATCCTTTATAGTTCTTCCGGTAACCGTGTCTAAGTTTAGGTTCACTTAAGAAACAGTATGTAACCTGTTTATAAAACCTTGTAATGGCTAAGCCAACCGTGGGGCAAACTGTATATTCACAAGATGAAGTTGGGGTCACCCAATTGGTTACGAGGGTAATTCAAAAAGGAAAATATCAACTGATTGCTCGAGGCTAGCATCTATTGTATCTGGAGCTTAGACTCCTATAATATTGTACATACTCGGAGCAATTATGCTCTTTCAGATGTATGTTAACGACTCGGAAATCTCCCAATTAATCTTGTACCTGGTTAAAGACTTCTAGGTCCAATACATTGTTGCAGCTGACAAGCTCGTTGTTAATATGAATATCCCCAAGTAATATATACACTGTTTCTTGTTACGTCATTAAATTACTCTCAATTAATTTTAAGAAAGGAAAGAAGTAAAATTTCCAAATTTTGTTAAAATAGATGTTTACTCCAAGTATCCCCTATCCACCCATTCAACTCAGGCACTGCCTATTCCTCTGTAAGCCATGGAATCTCCGTAACAGTGATTATTGTTTTAAGAGGAACTAAAACCGTGCAACCATCCTCTATTAACCCTAATCACAGGAAAACTGGAAGAGGTCTGACCCTTCCAAGAATGAGAGTATCAGCAAAAGGAAAAGAATGGCCACAAAGGGATTGATGTTTTTACAATTTGCTTTACGTCGCACCGACAAAGATAGATCTCACAGGTCTTATGGCAACGATGGACTAGGAGTGAGAAGGAAGCGGCCGTGGCCTTAACTGAGGTACAGCCCCAGCATTTTCCTGGTGTGAAAATGGGAAAACACCATCTTAAAGGTTGCCAACAGTGGGGCTCGAACCCACTATCTCCCGAGTGCAAGCTCACAGCTGTGCGAATCTAACCGCACGGCGAAATCGCTCGGTGGCTTAAAAATGAACGACTTCCCAGACATCTCACACCTAATACCGTCGGTGTGCGTACAGAACACAAATTGACCAGGAGAGGTCAGATAGAAGAGTGAAAAGCCAGGCACAATAAGTGGAAACTATGTCATACTCAGCTAACGGTCACACAATCACCAACCCACGCTTCGCATGATGAGAATTCCTGGGGTTACTCCTTTCCGTCACCTCTTACACCAGGTGGGGAACACCCAGTGCCGGATTAAAGTGTTAGGGGGCCCTTCTTCCACTTAAATTGATGACTAGGGAAGTGTTGAAATGGACTACAATTTCTCTCTATTTTTCATGTTAATATTTCATACTGCCAAAACATATTTTACATTTGTCCCATCATTACTATCAAATCGACATACAAAACAGAAGTTACGTTTTTTGGCACCACTAGGATATTTTCAATCCATTTTACAAGAATATTACAGTTGTAACTTACGAATGGTTCAATAGTCAGAGGTGAACTGGAAGTTCTCTTCCTGATGCAAAGATATAGTACAGCATGCGCATTCCACCGTGCTTGCCCTGTCCCCTCCCGCTCACTTCCTATACCTCTTACCCCCTTCCCACTCTGTCCGTACTCGCAAGCTGCCAGATTTAAATTTTCGTCAACAGTAACCTTTACAATAATTACAGTGCGTAAGTAGCGAGGATTTGTGTCTCCGCATGGTGATTGATTCTAGCAGTGATTAAATACTAACACGGACAGCTGATAAGAAGGAAGGAAGAGTGAGTGTTCGATATTTTGCGAGAGTAAACATTCATATACATGCACGGAGGTGGAGCAGCAGGGCTTTTTATACAATTTTAGGTTCGGCTAAGGGCCGAGGGCCCTTGGCATGTGGGGCCCGGGGCTGCAGCCCCTTTAGCCCCCATCGTAATCCGGCCATGGGAACACCATAGATGTATTCCACCGCCTTCACACCCAGGGTTGCAACCCGTTCCGGGTACAGCTGGTAATGGAACCCGAACCACCATCCAGGTAAACAGCACCTTCGGGAGCCTCAGTGTGCGTGGGGGCGGTAGAATAACACCCACGGTATCCCCTGCCTGTCGTAAGAGGCGACTAAAAGGGCCCCACGGGCTCTGAATTTTGGAGCGTGGGTTGGCGACCACGGGGCCCTTACCTGAGTCCTGGCATTGCTTCCACTTACTTGTGCCAGGCTCCTCCCTTTCATCTGTCCTATCCGACCTCACTTGGTCAACTCTTGTTCTTTTCCGACCCCGACGCTATTAGGTTTCCGAGGGCTAGGGAGTCTTTCATTTTCACGCCCTTCGTGGCCCTTGTCTTCCTTTGGCCGATATCTTCATTTGTCGAAGTGTCGGATCCCTTCCATTTTTCCGTCTGATTAGTGTTATATAGAGGATGGTTGCCCAGTTGTACTTCCTCTTAAAACAATAATCACCACCACCACCTCAGTGTGCAAAGCATAGGAACTGGGACTTTTGTGATATTCTAGAGATGTCTCGTTTACCAAATATTCAGGTGACTGAGGTAGGTTTCTAATCTAAGATACTACTACGTGTCGATGATGCAATCTCTGAGACATGTGTATAGTTACACAAATTCAGCGAAGTGTGTCTCTAACAGAGTTGCCGACATCCGAAAATTGAAAAACCGTACAGACATTCAAAATAAACCGTATTCTTTATCGTAAAACCGCACTGCACTAATATTCACCCAAATACACTAAAATTCAATAGAATGAGGGTGTTTGGGGGTTGTAGTAAGGATGTAAAGGAGAGGGCATAAGTCTCTGGTAAGACCCCAACTAGAGTATGGTTCCAGTGTATGGGACCCTCACCAGGATTACCTGATTCAAGAACTGGAAAAAATCTAAAGAAAAGCAGCTCGATTTGTTCTGGGTGATTTCCGACAAAAGAGTAGCGTTACAAAAATGTTGCAATGTTTGGGTTGGGAAGAATTGAGAGAAAGAAGAAGAGCTGCTCGACTAAGTGGTATGTTCCGAGCTGTCAGCGGAGAGATGGCGTGGAATGACATTAGTAGACGAATAAGTTTGAATGGCGTTTATAAAAGTAGGAAAGATCACAATATGAAGATAAAGTTGGAATTCAAGAGGACAAACTGGGGCAAATTTTCATTTATAGGAAGGGGAGTTAGGGATTGGAATAACTTACCAAGGGACATGTTCAATAAATTTCCAATTTCTTTGAAATCATTTAGGAAAAAGCTAGGAAAGCAACAGATAGGGAATCTGCCACCTGGGCGACTGCCCTAAATGCAGATCAATATTGATTGATTGATTGATTGATTGAAAAAAAACATATACACTTTGCCCTTTCTTCACACATTGAATCAGGACGCAGCCAATTCCTATACTGCCTATACTCTCCCACGACTCTCTGTACTTTTGTTTCCTTCTGGGTATTTTAAATAAAATCCACAGCCTGTGTCCAGTCATTGACCGGGTCAGGAATGGAATGAAGGAAGCCCCCATCTAGCCGAAGCCTGTCGCACTCCACTGGGGCAATGATTAATCAATAACATATGAAATGAAATGATATTGGAGAGAGTTGCTGGGATGAAATATGACAGGGAAAACCGGAGGTACCCGGAGAAAAACCTGTCCCACCTCCGCTTTGTCCAGCACAAATCTCACATGGAGTGACCGGGATTTGAACCATGGAACCCAGTGGTGAGAGGCCGGTGAGCTGCCGCCTGAGCCACGGAGGCTTCGGTGTTTTAAATGAAAGTTTCAATTTTTTGGGTGTGGAAGGATCTGCTTTATTTTTGGAATCAGATGTTGACATTCAACGCTATTTAACATTCAAAAATAAACGCGAAAGAAAATAATATATATATACTTAATTAATACATAGTCAGCTAACCGACCAAAAAGAAACTGAAGCACTGCACTGTCACACAAAAGAATGTGTAAGTACATCACAATATTATTCATAAGTGTGACGAAATCACGTTATCCATAAGATTTACAACTAGACGCTGCACTGCTACATGTTTCACGTTACACGACACTCCACGCTGGTTAAGAAACGATTGCCAGAGTTCGGTGCGTGCTGATTCAAGAGTGTGACTGTGAATAAACATAAGACTATGAGATCCACAGTTGATAAAGTTTGAAGTAGGGTAATTCCGGCCGCAGAATGAGACAGAAAAATCCCAATTGTCAGATTATTCAGGCGCTTCATTGGTTGATATGAAACCAGCTCAAAGGTGAACCACAACATTCAAAGCTTGGGAGTCCCCTGGAGAAATTGATACCACGTCATACATGTCCAGGAAATGAGGTATGTTCAAACAGCAGGAAAAATATTTTTCATACAAAATCTGAACATTTTTAATAATAAAAAGGTTCATTTAAAAATTTCGCAGAACCGTATATAATGTGTACGGTTTGACATTCGAACCGTAGACCGTACATATAGGGTTGAAAACCGTAAATGTGCGGTTCAAACCATACGGTTGGCAACGCTGGTCCCTAATGGGCTTGTTTGCCATTGTCTGTCGATTACTAAAAATGGCAGTAACTCGCAATCAGCTTGAGTCATTAAAGAAAAGAAGGCATGTTTTCCCATCTGCTTTTATTTCAGATTTAGCTTTGAGATATATGCTCAAGGATTAGGGGGGAAACTTTCCAGTCTTTCGTTTATTTGCTAGAGTTAATTAGTATATTTATTTTTATACATGTGTCTTGTGACGAAACGTGTAAGTGTGAATAATATTACGATAGAATATAGCCAATCGATTTCAATTCAGTGTGGAGGAATCAAGCCTTATTAAAATTGCGTTCGAGGGATCCTTTTTTGGTGAACTCTGGCGCCCAAATTTACGGACATTATTATTATTATTATTATTATTATTATTATTATTATTATTATTATTATTATTATTATTATTATTATTATTATTATTATTATTATTATTATTATTATTATTATTCGTCCGACTCCTTGGCTGAATGATCAGCGTACTGCCTTTCGGTTAGAGGGCCTCGAATTCGATATCCGACCAGATCGGGAATTTTAATCGCTTCTAATGAATTGTTCTGGCTCGGGGACTGGGTGTTTATATCTGTCCTAACACTCTCTTCTTCATATTCAGGCAACACACCACACTACCAACCACTACATGAACACGTAATAGTAATTACATATCTCCATATAGGGTTGGAGTCAGATAGGGCAGTCGGCTGCTAAACAGGGCTAAATTCACGTGTGCGACGCAGTTCGCACCCGTGACCCCACATGTGTGGGAAAAGCGGAACAATTAGAAGACGAAGATTATTATTAATAGTATTATTATTATCTCCTCAGTGTTACAATGAAGCTTCTGGAAAGGCTGATAGATAACAGGATCTTTGGAGCAATCAATCAGCATAATCTAGTCGAGCAAGCTGGATTTAGACCTGGACGAGGATGTGACGAACAGGTTTCAGCACTAGTTACCCATATTGAAAATGACTTTGAGAACAAAATGGTAAGTATGTGACGAAAAGGTTTTAGCCCTAGTTACCCATATTGAAATGGCTTTGAGAACAAAATTGTAAGCTGCATATGCCACCGTGTGGCAAGATAAGCCCCTTCTCAAATTTATCAGCGTCATCCCTTGCCTGAAACTCACCACATTACTCAGTAACATGCTGAATAATAGGCACTTTCAGATTTTTTCAGAAGACTCCAGAAGTAAAATACATAAGATAAATGATGGACTCCCTCAGGGCTCTGTATTGGCCCCTCTACTATTCAACCTGCAGTCATATGACCTCCCAGTCACCAAATCCAGAAAATTCATCTACGCAGATGACATCGCCCTTGTCGCCGAACACCGACGCTTTGATGAGTCTGATTCGACGCTTACATCAGACTTAAAGATTCTAGACAGTTAATTTCGTCAGAACAACCTTAGGTCAAACCCTCAGAAAACTGTTGCTGTTGTGTCTGCCTTCCACTTGCGGAATAGAAGTGCGGGGTACAAACCAATCATACCATTCAGAGGAGAGAATATACAGTACTGTAGCAATCCAAAATACCTGGGACCGGGCGAGTTGGCCATGCGGTTAGACGCGCGCGGCTGTGAGCTTGCATCCGGGAGATAGTGGGTTCAAATCCCAATGTCGGCAGCCCTGAAGATGGTTTTCCGTGGTTTCCCATTTTCACACCAAGTAAATGCTGGGGATGTACCTTAATTAAGGCCACGGCCGCTTCCTTCCAACTCCTAGACCTTTCCTATCCCATCGTCCCCATAAGACCTATCTGTGTCGGTACGATGTAAAGCCGCTAGCAAAAAAAAAAAAAGTACCTGGGAGTCACCTTGGACAGGTCCTTGACCTACAAGAATCACCTCTATGATGTGTCAGCCAAGATCAATGCAAGGAATAACATCCTTCAAAAGCTGGCGGGTACATTCTGGAGTGTTAATGCTTAAATCCTGAGATCCACTGCTCTTGCACTTTCTTATTCCGTCGCTGAAAATTGCTGCTCAACCTGGCATAACAGTGCTCACACTGGACTAGTAGACACCCAGCTGAACCAATCAATGCGTACCATTTCAGGGTGCATCTGACCAACTAATACACACTGGCATCCCACTCCAAGCCACATACCACCTCCATCCCTAAGATGATCTCAGTCACTGCTCAACTTATGGAAGAAAATACTGTAGAAAACAATCCTCACCTCCCTATTCATTCAGACATAGCAGCTTCTCCAGCTAAACTACTGAAATGCAGACACCCTTCTTGGCGTACTACAACGAATCTACAGGACACCTCCTTTAATGTTTCGGACGCCTGAAAAGAACAATGGCAACAGCAATCCTCGTTATCACATCATTAAGATCCCCTGCAAGTGCGCAGTTGGATTTTTCCTTCCCAGACGGCAGTAGAGGACGCTAAACCGAATTAAGACCGGCCAAGGTAGATGTGGAGCCACTCTCTTCAAATGGGGATGGAAAACATCACCGTAATGTGAGGAGCAGACAGTGGATCACATTGCATTTGAGTGTCCTTTGCATGTTCATAGAGGCTGTACAGTATAGAGAACGTACACTGTGTCTCAAGCGAAGCTCTTTTCTGGCTCTCAACTTTTGATATGGAATTTTAGTTATGAACTTGAGATGGTTGTTGTACATATTGTATTCATCATACGCTAAATAAAAGTAAATTATTATTATTATTATTATTATTATTATTATTATTATTATTATTAAACGTCGCAGCAACACAGATAGGTCTTATGACGACGATGGGATAGGAAATGCCTAGGAGTGAGAAGGAAGTGAACGTGGCCTTCATTAACGTACAGCCCCAGCATTTGCGTGGATTGAAAATGGGAAACCATCTTCAGGGCTGCCGACAGTGGGGTTCGAACCGCACGGACAAATGAGCTGTTCCCTCGCCAGGGCTGTGGTAAAAACCCAACTAATGCATGTGGAGGGGTTTTTAAAATTCATGACTCTGTGGTTTGGGTTTTACGTAAAACGGGAGGTCCCGTGGCTGTGTTCACGATATCAACTACAGGTTCGCTATTTTGATTCAATTGTTTCCCAAGATCGACTGGTTACTGGCAACCTGAGTTAAAGGTGAAACATTCCCTGCGCTTGCATTCTACGCATGGTAAATGAAATGAAATGGCGTATGGCTTTTAGTGCCGGGAGTGTCCGAGGACAAGTTCGGCTCGCCAGATGCAGGTCTTTTGATTCGACACCAGTAGGCGACTTACGCGTCGTGATGAGGATAAAATGATGATGAAGACGACACATACACTCAGCCTCCGTGCTAGAGAAATTAACCGTTTAGGTTAAAATTCCCGACCCCGCCAGGAATCGAACCCGGGACTCCTGCGAACAAAGGCCAGCACGCTAACTATTTAGGCATGAAGTCGGACTACGCATGGTCGTTTTGCGTGACACAGCTACTCTGTGTGCTATACACCGATCTGTATGGCTCTGGGGGCTCCAAAAGACGAGAAGCGCAGTGCTCGAGCTGTGTCACAATACGAGGTCTATCACAGTATTTCTGGAATATATAGGGTCTTTCACATAAACCCAGACCAAACGCACGGTGTTTGTACTCTGGGCTACGGCAGCTGCAGTTCTTGATCTTGCAAGCAGCCTACACGTGTTCGACCTGGCAAGCATGAGTCGCCAGTGTGAATCTCAGATGTTAACTGGTGAGACAGTTATCATTTCAACACCGTACTTTCATATGTAAAAGTTCTGATTTCATCTTAATGGTTAGTGTGAACAGTCATAACTCTCGCTATTGGTGTGCAGAAGATCCTAATGATGTTTATGAAGTCCCTCGTTGAAGATTGTTGTTTGGTGTGCTGTTAGTGCGAGGCGAATAATTGACCTATTTTTTCGAGACGACAATAAATGCAGAGGGGTACCAAGATAATATTTTGAGCCTTTCTTCCATCAGTTAACGGAAGAAGAAAAATCGCGCGGGTGGTTTCAACAAGATTCAGCCCCTCCTCATACAGCAGAAGATTCCCTTCTTACAATCTCGGAAGTGTTTGCAGACAGAGTGATCAGTGCTGGTCTATTTCCACCTCGTTCTCCAGATCGAACACTGTGTGATTTTTACTTGTGGGGTAAACTGAAAGAAAAAAGTGTATCGAACAAATCCTCACACATTGGAGGAAATTAAAGAAAACATTCCGAATGAAATCTGAAACATTACAGTGACAGAACTCACTCGCGTCAGCCAGACCAAACGCACGGTGTTTGTACTCTGGGCTACGGCAGCTGCAGCTCTTGATCTTGCAAGCAGCCTGCACGTGTTCGACCTGGCAAGCATGAGTCGCCAGTCTGAATCTCAGATGTTAACTGGTGAGACAGTTATCACGACGACACTTCCAGCATAATTTATAAGGTAAGATTTCATATAAGGTTGTATACACGCTTAAAGCAGGGCGGCCGCTCGCGACATACGGTCGGCTGAGGCAGCTGCCGTAGCGCAGATTACGAACACAGTGCGTTCGGTCTGAGTGTATATGAGGGACCCTGTATGTCACTGGTCACTTAACGACAACGCACACGTTTCAATATGATGATGATGGTTGTTGTTTAAAGAGACCTAAAATCTAGGTCATCGGCCCCTAATGATACGAAATGAAACGAAATGTAATAACAAATTAAAAGTCCCAAATCCTCCACTGACCAGAATTCAAAACTTGAGGATGAAGGATGAATGGATGGATATGAATTTAAAACAATCAGCGGATCCAACTCGCAATGCCTCACATTCACAGAAACTGATAAAAAGAAAACAATAGTATTACTGACCAAGGGACTGCGTCTAAAGCACAATACTGAATCGATGATGTTTGTAGTCGAAACGGGTCCAAAATCCAGGCCATCAGCCCCTTATAATGGTACTTATCGCTAGGAAAATAGAACCTTGCTATTTGTCATGTTGCGGTACTAATCAAAAGTAGCGTTGACTCGCGGTATTCCACACATTATGGTACTACTCACAGGTAATGAAATTCGCACATGTAATACAGATGTATGGTGTTTCGTACATTGCGGCGCCATTTACAGGCAACGCTAACCTATGATGTTCATCACCTAAGTGTACTAAGCACAGGGACTCGTACTATCCCGTGGTGTTCCTCATATACCGTAGTGGGTACTAATCAGAGGCAAGCCAGAACTATGGTGTCGCTCATATAGTGGTACTAATCACAGGTACTGTAAAAGCGGGCAACGCACTTTGTTGCTACTAATCACAAACCTATTTCGCACATAATATAGTGGTACTACGCGCAAGTAATAGCGACCCATGGTGTTCCCCGCGTGGTGGCACTAATCACAAGTAGTTGCATGGTTCTAATACAATCATCCCTTGGTTTTCCCTTTTAGTCGCTTCTTACGACAGGCAGGGGATGCCATGGGTGTATTCTTCGTGTCCGTCCCCAACCCACAGGGGGTAAACGTTTCATGAAAGGGCTTGCCCAACTCAGAGATGACTCAAGATCTCGAGAGAGTCTATTCTACAAGATCGATGCTTCTGTACTGATGTGGTATCAAAGTGAATATCAATCATGATTCAGTGCACAAGATTATTCACATATATCTGAAATGCCTGCTCTAGGAAGAATGGTTTGATGTCTTACTAAAAACTGCAAGCTGCAAGAAATGCTGTTAAACAGTAGTTATTTTACGTACGAGTTGATGTATGGACATAAGGATGTCTGAGAACTTTGAAATACCATCGGACTGAACCAGAACAGGACTCTCTAACATGGGCTCAAAATGCCAGCACCGTACACCACCTTCTGAGCTACTCAATTCGGCTCCAAGTTTTAAGTCAGAGCTGCACAACTCGCTGATACCGGGCAACGTTGCCCTGACGCTAGCCGGGACAAGCTCAAGGCCATTCTACTGTACGTTACTGTCGAAAAGCTGTTTTCTAGAATGAAATTATATGAAAGCCAAATTCGTTTCTCCATATCAGATGTTCACCTCAAGAAAACTGTCCGAGACTAACCAGTCCGCAGAATCTGGCTCTAAACTTTGAAAACTAATCCAAAACAATAAGCTGGACGTCTCGAAGCCACTCCGAACAACGCCGGTGTTAAAATTGCGCGTCGCTGTTCATTTTACTTATTATTTTGTGAATTAACGGATCCATCAACCTTGTTTAAATACAATGAATTGTTGAAATGTTCAATACATTTGTAATTCACACGAGTTTTTCACCCATTTCGACACTGAATAAGTTGTCAGGCCTTAGAATCAGTAGTGGCGATCGGGAATTAGAAGTTGGTGAGTGGTGGGGGGGGGGGGACGAAATGTATCGAATAATAACTGGTACCCTGGTTAGAGGAATATAGCGTTGTGGTAGTTCTATGGGCTGACTGCTTCAATGTGTACAGTGTACTGCGTGTCAGCGGAGTGCATTGCATTACGGTCGAGTGGAGCCGATCAAATTGGCTGTGGTTTTCAGTTTGACTTCTCCGTCTATCCTGTTATCGGAAACGAATGTGCACTGTAGTTCCAAAAGAAAAGAAACCGTGGCAAAAAATCGTTAGTTAAAAAAAGAAGCAACAAACGAACTAACAACCGCACTATACAGGACTTCTAAACCAGATCCTAAACTTAAAAGTCGTGTTTGTTTGGTATTCAAGCCTGCATTTGACGGTGATGGGAAAGACGTTAATTTTGTGTGCTGTACGATCTGCGGTGAACTTTATGTACACACTAGCAATTACTGTTTTCCGTGGTTTCCCATTTTCACACCAGGCAAATGCTGGGGCTGTACCTTATTTAAGGCCACGGCCGCTTCCTTCCAACTCCTAGGCTTTTCCTATCCCATCGTCGCCATAAGACCTATCTGTGTCGGTGCGACGTAAAGCCCCTAGCAAAAAAAAAAAGCAATTACCCGTGGCTTCTCGCGTGGATTTCGTAATTAGATAAAAGTAATCGTTCCTCGGTACTGTACTAAGACATTACCTGAAAATCCCTGAAGTATAAAACCTCACTGAAAAAGTGAGTTTCATATACCCCAGAAACTTTTTTTAAACCAAGTTTGTGGTATTACCTTTTGGGACTGAGATGACCATGCGACATAGAACTGAACATGTGAGAACGTATTCTCTCAAGTAAAAAAAAAATATATATATATTTTCTTTAAAGAAGATTACAAATACATATTTCCACACATGTAACATCTTCAGGTTTTGAGATTTAAGTATCGGCATAAAAAAGAATTCAACCCCTTTATCAGCCCTTCCTCCACCCCCACCTACGTGGATTTTCCGAAAACAAAAAAGAGAGACATGTCTCTTTATTTTTAAAAGAGATTATAAATACCACTTCACGTCTGTAGCCTGTTAAGTTTTTGAGATATATTGTAGATATGCTCAGCGATTATGTGTACAAATTTTGGTTGGCAGCTGTGCCCAAACGTACACGCATAATCGCGCTGCTGTAGAACCCTGTAGCTGACGTTGCCATGGTTACGGCAGTTCATTTCCTTCCGATTCCGAGAGCAGGGATAGGGTGCTCCCAATATCTCCATAATAGTCAGTTTTAGGGCCTTAAAACATGGTTTTCGGGCCCATAGGGCTTATCGAGATTTGTTCTTTGGGTCAAGGGGCTTAAAACGAGCTTAGTCTCGTCCTTGCACGACAAATTCGATATTTCGCCTATATTAGGCTATTATTTTTATATATCCCCCGTCGTCCCCACCTCGAATTGTTTTGAAAATAAAATACAGCCCATGTCCCTTACGGATATGTATATTTACATTAGTAAAAGGATTTTTAGAATCGGTCCAGTAGTTTCTCAGATTACCTTCCAGATATACACAAACTAACAAAATTCGCGCTTTCTCTTTATTATATTAGTGTAGATTAAAGGAGTCGGACTGATTTTGTCTTTCTATGATTAGATAAAAACTTACGATGAACGAGGTGTGCTTGAATGACGAGCATTCTAATGTTTCCGTGTCATCAGACTCCACGTTCGGCTCCATGGCTAAATGGTTAGCGTGCTGGCCTTTGGTCACAGGGGTCCCGGGTTCGATTCCCGGCAGGGTCGGGAATTTTAACTTAATTGGTTAATTTCGCTGGCACAGGGGCTGGGTGTATGTGTCGTCTCCATCATCATTTCATCCTCATTACGACGCGCAGGTCGCCTACGGGAGTCAAATAAAAAGACCTGCATCTGGCGAGCCGAACATGTCCTCGAACACTCCCGGTACTAACAGCCATACGCCATTTCATCAGACTCCACGACTATGCCACAACCCGCCAAAGTAATGAAATTTTCTTCGCGGACTGACGTTCATGATGCTCCTATTCCAACAGATGAGCTGGAAAGATATTTAAAGCAAAATTGTGGAATGGAAGGAGATAGATATAGCGTGCTATTGGAGAACAAATGGACAAAACTATCCAAAATTTCACCAGATCGCTAAGAAAGTAATATGTATGCAAGCATCAAATTCAGCTTCAGAGAGAAATTTCAGTTCAGCGGGCTTCATTCTCAACCCACGGCGGTCTCTTCTACAACCAGACAATGCCGATGCTCTTCTTTTCATTCACAGTAATTCCATTCCACCACATTAACAATGGCCAATAAACTACGCACACTAAGTAAAAGCTATGTTCAGGTTTATTTTTGTTGTTGGCATATTGCACGTCATTTCTGTTTATATGTTATTTTGAGGTAAACGCGAATGAAGTCCTATGAATATGCTTCGTGTTATTTAGATTCATTTTCAGTTAATTTGATGTCAATTGCAAACGAATATTAGTTTATATTAAAGTTTCTGTTTGTTTCCAATTATTATTATTATTATTATTATTATTATTATTATTATTATTATTATTATTACAGTGCAGGAGAAATCTCTACCGTTTAATATCAAAATGCGATTAGCCTACTTTAAAATATGTTATTAGCGTACGGGAATTCGTACAGGAATGATCCGAATAGTAGTGTGACGTGAACATTTCGTTGTGCACGGCGCACATGTTATTGTGGAGAAGTACTCAAGGTTATTCTACTGAGCCCGCCCAGTGAGGTGGACTGCGGTGGGCTGTATGAGACCAGTGTTGTGGGCCAGTACGTTGCCGCGTAAGAAGATAACGGCATTGCAGGGGCTGGGCTGTCGGAGCCCGTGGGTTTGAAGTGCTGCGCGGTGGGTCTGGCTGCAGGACTCTGCTGGATGGCTTAAACGGTGGAGCACTCCCCTAAGCTCGAATTGGCGGTTTCGATACCGGCTTATAGTATTTGAACAATCCCGTATCGGTAAGTTTACTGGCACTTGAAGTAATTCCTGTGGGACAACATTCCGGCTCCTCGGCGTCTCTGAAGACCGTAGAAAATTGGTTATTAGGATGTAAAACCACTAAAATTATTATTGTTTCCACCGATTAATTTTGCTGTCGCTATCACCTACCACAGATATAGTATATCAGAACGTGCAATGGAAGCAGCCGGAATCTCCACGCCAGGACCGCCATCTCTGCGGGAAATATATTTCAGGGACTTCTACTCGCCGAATTCATTGAACATATGCAGACTCTCAACATGAAAAGTTATTGCTCAATGTTTGCGGCAAGCAATCAAGAACAAGAGCTGTGATGCTCTGCCCAGGGGTGTATGCTGGGATCAAGATGTAGGCTACCACTACTCAAGTTTTCCGTTTTCGATGTTTAGTTTAGTGAATGCCAAGCCTTAAGCGTTTTGAGCTGCAGCCAATAGCCAACGGAGAAGCCTGCTGTGTTGTGAAGGCTGCTTCACAAGCTACTGCCCTGGCCTCTGCTACTATCAATACTTAACATATAATCAACGGAGATTGTAGCCTATGGCTTAGCAAATTAAAGTTCTTAGCAAAAGTCCGGCTTTGTGGTTAAATGGATAGAATGCTTGCCCTTGGTCCGATGGCTCCAGTTCAATTCTCAGAATCAATCCCCTCGTAATGTTAATTCCCCTGGCTTGGAAACTGGATGTTTATGACGTCTTCGCCATTCATTTCATTCTCATTAGGCCACCATCAAGCCTACAGATGCCATGCACCATTATTTATTATTATTATTATTATTATTATTATTATTATTATTATTATTATTATTATTATTATTATTACATACGAATTTGGAATTTGCAGCATTACCAGCGGTCGTACCCATCGTTCACTGGTTTATTAGCTTCCTTGGGTGGTCAGTGTTGATGTCCGACCCATGATGACGGGTTCGATTCCAACCAACAAAGGAGAACACTAAACCTGAACGATTGCATTTCATTTTAGCAGATCTACCTAACAGGTGCCAGGAAATGTTCTCCGCAGTGCCTACGTGCTTCTGCGTAAGAGAGCATCAGCAGTTTAGTTGGCAGCACGGTGTATCTGCCCCGCTCACTCGCCGACAGTCCAAGGTCAACAGGATAGCAGTGCAGGGAAGGCTGTGGGCTGTCGAAATCGTCTGTGCGTATTGCATTAAGCGACCGTTCAAATAGATTATGGGAACAGTGCAACAGGATAAAAGTGGCAATGTTTACTACTGAAGAGAGAGTTTTTTAAAGTGGAATACGTGTTTCGCGAAGGCGATTGGTTTACAGAAAATGTAAAACTAAAATTTCAGTCGCGGTTCCTAATTCAAAGTGTCTAAACCGGGATACCGTTCGGGATTTGATAAGTAAATTTCGTGTGACCGGCTCAGATTACGATGTACCGGTACCAGGCAGGCCTACGCTTTTAACAGACGAAAAAAGATTGATGAACTTAAAATGAATATCATTAATTACGTGCAGTCCATTACGCAAGAAACTTTAGTGAAAGTCTTCGACAATATGTGTAGACGTGCTGAAGCATGTCTTCGAACACAAGGACAGCACTTCCAGCATCTGTTATGAATTGCTGTGGAGAGTACAAAGTTTACTGTTTACTGTTTGTTCTTTGTTTTGATACAAGCGGCAGCAGCCGTGCTGCCAACTTAACTGCTGATGCCACTTCACGCAGCAGCACGTAGGTGCTGCGGAGAACATTTCCTGGCGCCCTGGTTTTGATTTTGGCCTTTTCGCTAAAAAAAACCCACCTATATTTCTTGTTCATTTATGATTAACTGTATACAAAGAAAACTAGGCCTATATTACTCCTATAACAACAGCTCTGCAGTGTCCCCCTGCAAGGATGTAGAAATGAACGGGAGTGAAATACCAGCACTCTATTATCTATATAATTCAGAAGCATGAAATGGGGAAGTATATACGATGAGGAACGCTTGGTTGTTCGTTAGCAGTGGCGATCTGACAGAAGCCTACCTCACCTCTTCCTCCGGTCCCCGCATCTACCGGATATACAGCAGCGAGGGGAGAGGGCCGCAGAGCCTGGACTGTAAGATCGGTCTCCTATGCCATACTCTCAGAAATAGAGCGACGATTTTTCTCATTGCTTTCAATTTTTGTAAATGGAACAATGTGTCAGATGCTTACATTATAATGTGCTTTAGATTCCCATCGTTCTTATTCGAGGTTTGGGCTTCACCGATAGCCTTCGTAGCCCTCAGAATACGCCATTGGCTCTGCCTCTATTGCATGACAATTATAAGCCCCCTACACCTGGCTGTAGCGAGGATCAAGTGGGAAATATCCTTGTAATTCAGACTTGTGACATGAAAATATGAATCTAGCGTTCCAACTACTCTTGAATTATAGACTGTATGTATTTTTTTGCTAGTTGCTTTACGTCGCACCGACACAGATAGGTCTTATGGCGACGATGGGACAGGGAAGGGCTAGGAGTGGGAAGGAAACGGCCGTGGCCTTAATTAAGGTACAGCCCCAGCATTTGCCTGGTGTAAAAATGGGAAACCACGGAAAACCATTTTCAGGGCTGCCGACAATGGGGTTCGAACCTACTATCTCCCGAATACAGGATTCTGGCCGCACTTAAGCGACTGCAGCTATCGAGCTCGGTAGACTGTATGTATAGGAAACCGATAGAGAGCAGCGAATTACGGCGTAAACATGCATGGATAGAGTAGACATACAAAACATGGATCCAAACTTTCGGCTGAGGTCTTTGTTGGTGGAAAATAGAAAAGGAATGACTGTGAAGATTTTTAACTAGTAGACGCTGACGCGAAATAAAGGGGGGAGAGGGCAGATAGCCGCGATAAAAGTATGGCGGAAAGGAGAGGTTGCTGGTGCTTCCCTAGACATGACCACTAGTTGGTGTCCAATTAGGAGATCTCTAAAGAGATGAGGGCATGAGGAAGCTGGACAAAGTCTAAGCGGAAGCTGGTAGATTTTACTGGATGAAGTCCAGTCATGACGACCTTCTACAGTGTAACATTTGTTGGGGGTGCGGATATATGTATACGGCAGGTCTTACAGCAGTTGTGTTCACCGACGAAAGGGTCAGAACGGGGTGGAGGTTAGTATGGTTTCATAGAGAGTTAAAAGTGCTAACCGAATGAAAACTATCCTAAGTTATTATGAGTTGGACTTACTTACCTGCAGCCAGGTCCATGGTGAGCGTTCTTCCCCTTGTTCCCAGTATAGCCGCACTGTAACGAGACAGTACTTCCCCTTGATGTCGCCCTCGTCCACTGCCAGACACTCGTCGAAGTTGCCGAGCCCGTAGGAGGAGCCGACCAGAACGCCGACGGGAAACTTGGCCGAAGCGTCGAACACTAAAAACATAATATCGTCCATGTTTCACTTACGTACAATACTACGCTCAAAAACATTCTAATTTCTATATCAATGTTCGAAGTGAGCAAATTTCCTTTCTTAAGCAAGGCCTTCCTTGCTTGTGCTAGTTTGCATTTGATGTGCTACTTACTTCTGCCCTCATTAGTTATTGTGCTACCCAAGTAACAAATATTAATCTACTTCCTCTAAGACTTCATTTGCTAATATAATATTTCCTACATCACATGACTTCATTCGATGTCACTCCATTACATTTGTTTTGGACTTACTTATTTTCATCTTGTACTCCTTACGCAAGACTTCGTCCATACCATTCATCAACTTCTCGAGATCTTTTGTAGTCTCAGATAAAATAACAATATCATCGGCAAATCTCAAGGTTTTGATTTCCTCTCCTTGGACTGTGATTCCCTTTCCAAATTTCTCTTTCATTTCCTTTACTGCCTCTTCTGTGTAAATATTGAAAAGGAGGGGGACAAACTGCAACCTTGCCTCACTCCTTTCTGGATTGTTGCTTCGTTTTCAAAGCTCTCGATTCTTATCACTGCAAACTGATTTTGTACAGATTGTAGATAATACTTCGTTCTCTGTATCTATTATATACTGTAGGTCGTAAACTTTTGTAAAAATTGTGTAAAATTGTTATATTCTTACTGTAATTTGTCATTATTTTCCAGCATAAAAACATAGAACTAATTTACCTGTGAAAAATGTACCCTCGGTTCTGGAAGCGGTATAGTGTTCAGATCCGATATTAATCTAATTTGCGTATGAGATGTATAAAAATTACAGTGTCAACTGCAAGCCTTTGGTTAACAAAATTGAAGAACAAAGACTCAGTACTCACTCTGCAGTGCCCACAGTGTAAAGTTCTGCAGCTCGATGAGGTATTGGGTGGCTTGCTCTCGACATTCTCCATGGGTGACTGTAGCTACTGCGTCCTGGAGGAACGTGAGAGGTGCTTCACAAGATTCATCCGCAAGGTGTGCAGCGCAACCTGTTAGAGAAGAACAATTCAACATATAACTTAAGGGAACCTAGATGCGATGACCAATTCAAATTCGCATTATTTTGAAGTGAATTTTCCCATAAAAAGTTTACTTGATTTTCACAAAATTATGCACAGTCTTTGTTTACAAACTCTGGGTTAAATAACACTGACCAACACAAAATAGTGCTTCCTTTTAGATCAAGAAATGTTAATGCGTTTTTCAAAAAAATCACCATTTATACTATCACGTGTATAAAATTTTACTCTGCCACTTACATTGAGCTAGAACAATAAATAATGAAACATCTCATTTGAAGAGATTTGCATCCTAAACTCGTTGCAAATATTTTGCAAATATTTACACAATTCAATGAACTATTCTTAACTAATTCATTAATTTCGTACAGGAAATAGCAATTATAGTACTTTACCAGGAATTCTTTGAGAGTTTCTTTAAAATTTACTTTACTTCGTACCGAAATAGATAGATCTTACGGCGATGATGGAACAGGAAAAGAATTTGCTTTACGCCGCACCGACACAGATAGATCTATGGCGACGATGGAATAGGACGCGGCTAGGAGTGGGTAGGAAGCGGCCGTGGCCATAATTAAGGTACGACTCCAGTTTTTGCTTGGTGTGAAAATGGGAAACTACGGAAAACCATCTTCAATCTTCAGGGCTGCCAACAGTGAGGTTTGCATCCACTATCTCCCGAATGCAAGCTCATAACTGCGCGATCCTAACCACACGGCCAACTCACACGGTTTTGGGAGATTAATGCACCTCCGGTTACGGGGAAGTAAAAAGGAAATTTATAACAGTAGTTACTCATCAGTAGTTGACATAACATAAAGGTATTTAAAGAGACTTGGGAGGAAGAGAATATACATTATATATATATACGCCCTACACGCATTCACAAACATTTTTCTACACATTTGTGATAAAGTTAAAAAATGACAATTTTAGCCATATTCTGAGGTCGAGATCCCCTTAAGTTACTCATTTATAGAGAGGAAAATCGCGATGCTCACCGTTGATGGATTTGGCAATTAAAATCTAAATTCGTGAATATACCTCATACGATAAGAATATACAGATGCGAAAAATTGTGAGTTGTATGTTATATGTACTGCACAGGTGTTAGATGTTGCTAATATTTCCGGAGATATTTGGAAGTTGTGAAAAATGTAATAATTGTGAATGCCTCATAGAATAAAATCGCACGAAATATAAAGAATGGAAATGTATATTTTCCACAATTTGTAACCGTACAGGAATCAAACTCTGGACCAAAGGGACATATCAAATATCAAGAAACTATCCCCACTACGTCCAACAAAGGCAAGCACCCCTGGTGGACAACAGAGTGCGATCAGGCCATAGCGAGAACTGACTTCCTTCTTACAGAATACTGTTGATCGCAACTGCGAACTCACTGCATTAGCTTTACTGCACATTAATTCAATCTCACTTACTATATTACCATCCTGGGAGAACACACATCCTAAATACTTGAAATTATCTACCTGTTCCAGCTTTCTACTGCAGGCTTTCGGCACAATCTGCCATTAAGACCAAGTCATCAGCATAGGCGAGGCTGCTTACTAGATTTACACCTAACTGAATCCCTTCCTGCCACTAATTACCTTTCAGCAGATGATCCAAGTAAAATACGAACAGCAAAGGTGAAAAATTACAGCCTTGTCTAACCCCTGTAAGTACCCTGAACCAGGAACTCATTCTACCATCAATTGTCACTGCATCCCAATTGTCAACATAAATACCTTTGATTCATTTTAATAATTTACCCTTGATAGATATCAATAATTACAGAGGTATCTCATTACAAGTCACCTACAAGATTCTTTCTGCAGCCCTGTTAGCCAACTAGACTCTCAGTTTGGTGAATATATGGCCGGCTTCCGGACGAATCGATTTTGCCCAGAGCAGATACAATATCGCAAGAACATCGACACCTATAAGAGTCGAAGAGGACCTCCCTGGATAATTGGGTAGTAGATATCCAGAAAGCATACGACTCGGTGGACAGAGAGACCCTTTTCACCCTACTGGAACTTGGCCTTGGTGAGAAGACCTTAAAATTAGTCCAGGCCACCATGAAGGACACCACTTCTAAGGTCAAGTTCAGAGGTGAACTTTCTGAGAGTTTCCTCATCAGGATAGGAGACAGACAGAGAGATGGACTCTCTTGCATTCTCTTGAACTGCGTCCTGGGGAAGAACATAAGGAAATGGATGGAAACATTACCATCAGGAGCAGGACTGAAGCTAGTGTATAAAAAGACAACATTAATGCCTCATGCCTAGCATTTGCCGATGACCTCACTATACTAACAGTACAGAGGAGGCTATCCACCACCTACAGAGCCTTTACGTTGTAGCGGCTAGGGCTGGCTTGAAGATCAGTATCAGGAAGACTGAATTCATGACCAATATCAGGGAAACCCCTTCCATAATACCACTAGAAGACACCGCCATCAGAAAGATCCCGGCGGCCAAGTACCTAGGAGAGTGGATCTCAGCAAATTAGAGTGACAACCTAGCCGTAGACGCCTAGGTGCACCAAATTTGAGAGGGCCTGCCACTCTTGTAGAAGTATCTACGCATCAGAGTACCTATCTCAAAACCTCAAACAGGAGCACGATAATGCAGTAGTAAAACCATCTGCTATCTACGCCTCTGAGTGTATCGTGATGACCAGGAAAGGCCCTCTGAGGAAACTTAACTCAAGAAAAAGAAGATCCTGAGAAGAATACTGGGACACGGGGAATTTTTCCAACGTCACTGACTAGTAGGAAGAACACAGGAACCAGCAGACTTATGTGTACGGAGGAAAGAAAGCTGACTCACAGCCAGAAAATGAGGGAGTACTGGAAGAGGAGAAAACAGAAGGCACAATGAGGACAAGATACGAGCCCCGTGGTCCTCAGTAGGCGCAAACGAGAAGAAGAAGAACTTGTACTTAATTTTCTGTTCGGATAAATTACAATATAATGCAATATCATGAGTACAACGTATCAAACTTCCATTACAAATTATGGTTTTCTTTGCACTCCAGAAACGGAAGTGGTGAAGAAATGGAAAAAGCCTCAGTTATAATTATAGGCAAGAACTCAAGAAGGTCGCAAGCCTTTTTTCTTTTGTTGGGCTGTATGGTTCGATTGGCTCGAACGGTAGAGCGTTAGTTTTCTACGTCTAAATTGGTGGGTTCGATTTAAAGGTGCTCAAGTACGCGAGCCTAGTGTCGGTAGATTTATCGGCATGTAAGTACTCCTATGGGACAAAATTTCAGCATCTCGGAGTCTCCGAAAATCGTACAAGTAGTTATATCATTGAATCACCTTAGCCTTAAGCCTGCCTGATGGCCATGATCGTTAAGGCGTAAAGTCTTTAATGGTCTGACTTCGTGGTCAGCTCTTTTGAGTTCCATTGTTGGAAATAATTTTCACCGGCAGGGTAGGAGAGGTTGAGGTTCGATCATGCCTCAGTTCGTGGTATTTGAAGGTGCTCAAATATGTCAGTCTCGTGTCGGTAGATTTACTGAGGGACAAAATTCCGGAACCTCGGCGTCTCCGAAGACCGCCAAGTAGTAGTTAGTGGGACGTAAATAATACTAACAGTAATAATAATAATAATAATAATAATAATAATAATAATAATAATAATAATAATAATAATAATAACCACTAAGCATGATAAGAAAACATGTAAAAATCTCCTGACTCGCTTTCGCAGATGATCTTGCGATCCTCGCAACAAACGAACAACACGCAATCAGCCAAATCGAGACCCTAAAGAAATGCTCAGAAAAATTCGGTCTACAAATCTCCTTCTCAAAAACCAAGGTCATATGCAACGACTGCAGCCTCCAGAATTTGAACACGAAATTTGGCACAATCGAAAAAAGTAACTGAGTTCCGATATCTCGGAAATGAAATGGCGTATGGTTTTTAGTGCCGGGAGTGTCCGTGGACAAGTTCGGCTCGCCAGATGCAGGTCTTTTGATTTGACTCCTGTAGGCGACCTGCGCGTCGTGGTGAGGATGAAATTATGATGGAGACGACACATACACCCAGCCCCCGTGCCAGCGGAATGAATCAATTATGGTTAAAATTCCCGACCCTGCCGGAAATCGAACCCGGTACCCCCTGTGACCAAAGTCCAGCACGCTAACCATTTAGCCATGGAGCCGGACGATATCTCGGAGAAACTGTAGTACCAACAGGAAGAGAACACAAGCCCCTCGAGGTCCGCATCCAGAAAATGAAGAGACCCATCGGCCGAACACGAAACATTTACAACAAAAGATGCCTCTCAATCTTCACCAAAATTCGGCATTACAACGCTGTGATCAAACCTGAAATACTATACGCGAGTGAAACACTGGATCTCCACAGAAAAACAGTACTCGGAGGTATCCTGAAGGAGGAACGTAAAATCATCAGAAAAATTCGCGACCCAAATCTGACTGACGAAGGATATCGACTGCAATCTCCTACAAACACCGAGGAGCTCTCAAACCTTGCGGCTGACATCAGAAAAACAAGCCTGAAATTTTACGGACACATCAAACGCCTTGCAGAAAACAGACTGATAAGAATATTACCAGAGGCAACAGAAAACATCAAAACAAATAGGTGGACATCGGAAATCCGCCAAGACCTGGAAAAATCAGGAATCAAGGTGGCCGACATCGGAGACCGAACCTGCTACAGAACGACAATCAGCAAGTGGGAAGTAGAGTCAGAGAGAAACGACAAAAAGAAGACAGGAGCGAAGTGGACAGAAGAACGAAGAACCACAATGGGAGAAAAATTGATTTACCGGGCTAGTTGGCCGTGCGGTTAGGAGCGCGCAGCTGTGAGCTTGCATCCAAGAGATAGTGGGTTCGAACCCACTGTCGGCAGCCCTGAATATGGTTTTTCGTGGTTTCCCATTTTCACACCAGGCAAATGTTGGGGCTGTACCTTAATTAATTAAGACCACGGCCACTTCCTTCCCACTCCTAAGCCTTTCCTATCCCATCGTCGTCATAAGACCTATCCGACCAAGCTCGATAGCTGCAGTCGTTTAAGTGCGGCCAGTATCCAATATTCGGGAGATAGTAGGTTCGAACCCCACTGTCGGCAGCCTTGAAGATGGTTTTCCGTGGTTTCCCATTTTCACACCAGGCAAATGCTGGGGCTGTACCTTAATTAAGGACACGGCCGCTTCCTTCCCACTCCCAGCCATTTCCTCTCCCATCGTCGCCATAAGACCTTTCTGTGTCGGTGCGACGTAAAGCAATTGTAAAAAAATGTAAAAATAATTGAAGGCTGCCTGGCAAAGAAGAAATACACAACTTCTAAGTGAGCATTGCGTGATCATTTTTCTGGTCTTTTTCGCATCTAATAATAATAATAATAATAATAATGATAATAATAATAATAATAATAATAATAATAATAATAATAATAATAATAATAATAATAACCCATACGCTAAATAAAAATAAAATAACCTCAGTTTTGACGTAATAAGGGCATGGATTACACATACAGGGGCTACACGAGTTCCATATCCTATCTTTGTCAAGAACAGCCGGGGTATTATCAACTCACCTGCTACGATCCCCAGCCCTAGCAGCGATACTACCACTCGAAACACATGCATGGTCACTGCTTGTCTCCTTTCACTCGCGCTACATTATATGCTAGTAGTGAAATTCAAAGTCGCATTCGGCCTTGACTTTGGCAGTGGTAACTGTCATGGTTGTGATCCTCAAAGACTGACTCTTACACAAGTCTTAGGCTATGTTTTTTTAAACGTCACGTGGAAATGTTGTAGACGTCACAGGAAGTAATTAGGTTGAATGGAAGTGCGGTGAAACCTTTCATTTATGTTCCAAATAACATTTGATGTCACAGCAATCGTGTGGTAATCTTCTGAGCAGGAAGAATCGAAGAAAATACGAATATGTATAAGACTATAAGCACACAGAGTAAATGTAATGATTAATAGTATGTATTATTTTCATCTTATTCTTATTCTTCCTCTTCTTTATCTGTTTACCCTTTATGGTTGGTTTTTCCCTCGGACTCAATGAGGGATCCCACCTCTACAGCCTCAAGGGTAGTGTCCTGGAGCTTCAGACTCTGGGTCGGGGATACAACTGGGGAGGATGGCCAGTCCCTCACTCAGGCAGCCTCACCTACTATGCTGAACAGGGGGCTTGTGGGAGGGATGGGAAGATTGAAAGGGATAGACAAGGAAGTGGGAAGGAAGCGGTCGTGGCCTTATGTTAGGTACCATCCCGGCATTTGCCTGGAGGAGAAGTGGGAAACCACGGAAAACCACTTCCAGGATGGCTGAGGTGGGAATCGAACCCACCTCTACTCAGCGGATCTCCCTAGGCTGAATGGACCCCGTTCCAGCCCTCGTACCACTTTTTCAGATTTTGTGGCAGAGCCGGAAATCGAATCCAGGCCTCCGGGGGGTGGCAGCTAATCACACTAACCACTACACCACAGAGACGGCTATGTATTATTTTAAGGAACTGAACGTCGAAGCCATCGGCCCATGTTCAGATGAAATGAAATGGCTAAATGAAGGACCAAAGGAGCAGGCCAGACGGGTTGCGCTTCGGAGCGCCAAAATAATTAAAATAGCATTCCTATTACCCGCATTTAATAAAAAAATTGATATTCCACAGCAAACTTCTTCTTCTCCGACCTTTCCCAATTACTTACGGTCGGTGCACCATGTAAATGAAGGCCAGTTTTACGACTGGATGCCTCACCTGACAACCGTATGTAGAGGTATTAATTCACTCTTGCGTGTTTCTGTGGTGTTTGGCTGTATGAGCCAACGCCGGGTCGGAAAAGAGTTGACCAAGGGAGGTCGTATAGTTTAGATGAAAGTGAGGAACCTGGCACAAGTAAGAGGAAGATATGAAGGGGCTTGGCTAAGGCACCAGTGGTCGTCACCCCACGCTCCCGGACCCTGGGGCCCCGTTTAGTCACCTCTTACGACAGGGGAGGGATACCGTGGGTCTTATTGCATCACCCCTACCACAGAGGGATCTCGGCAAATTCTGAGTCCCATCTTTTAGTTATCCTTAGAGATAAAAAAATTGAAACATTATTTTCACACACTTCGGTTGTTCATTATATTATTGAGAAGATCATTAAAATGTTATTTTTATTCTAAAATGGAAAAAAAATTCTGAAAACAGCAATGTCTTTAGCTTTGACATATGAATTAATCTGCGTTCTCAAATTTATCGGGGCGAGAAGAGAAGAGAAGAGAAGAGAAGAGAAGAGAAGAGAAGAGAAGAGAAGAGAAGAGAAAGAGAAGAGAAGAGAAGACGAATATAGAATTACGACAGAGAAATTGCGCCAGCTGTTTGCCTGATTATGTTTACTCTCATGAAAAGGTTTGCATTATGTCGAAAGAAACCGTGTTTGTTACTGTACCGGCTGGTACATCTCTACGCCGCACATTAGAATTTTCCGCCTTATAGTACTCCTCTACTGGAGAAACACTGAACTTAAAACTGGATCTACTTAAAACTTTCCTCTGAAGATGTCACTGTGTGAATTTCGAAGTGTTTTTGTTTACTATTTATCAAGAAGTTTGGGCATTCTCTAATAGATGTCACTGCCTAAAAACTGTGATCATGCACCCTGATGCGAAATGGAGGAACTTTCTTGAAGAAATTTTGTACTCATAAGTTTTGTCCTTACTAAATTTCGTTCTTTCATTTGTGGATTGGCAATATTAATCTTTTCTTTCCGCCAGTTTTGAAGTTAGCCAATCAATTATTTCTGTAATTAATTTTTGACCAATCGTGTCTTTCTTCTTCGATTTTGTGTGTCACTGTGTACTGTAGCCAATGAAAGCCTGTGGGTGTGTCTTAATTATTCATGAAAGGTCTCGAATTTTCCCCGAGGGTATAAAAACTGCTGATTTTCTTGTCTCTCGGCCACTTCATCAACATCTAACTTAGTGTATGGACGTGTAGCAGGAGGCGAGAAGCGCCTCTTTCTTCAGGCAGCAGTTCTTCAGTAAGGTAATGGCCGCTTAACATCTTTATTTCTTGCTACCTCAGCAGTTTAACCCGCGGGGAAGCTCCGAAACCTTTACCATGTAACCCATCTCTATAAACATGTAAATTTCTTCCAGTTTATGTAAAAACTGCATATATCTGTAACTGTAAATGGGGGATAGAGAGTGATTTACCCTCTCGAGCTCCCCTTCATTTTGTCTTGAGGTGACTACGTTTTGGTAACTGATTTTCTACTCTTCCTTGTTGTTGTTGTTGTTTGAGTCATCAGTCCATAGACTGGTTTGATGCAGCTCTCCATGCCACCCTACCCTGTGCTAACCTTTTCATTTCTACGTAACTATTGCATCCTACATCTGCTCTAATCTGCTTGTCATATTCATACCTTGGTCTACCCCTACCGTTCTTACCACTTACACTTCCTTCAAAAACCAACTGAACAAGTCCTGGGTGTCTTAAGATGTGTCCTATCATTCTAACTCTTCTTCTCGTCAAATTTCCTTAATGTGTTAAATTTATTCATTATACGAGTCACCTCCATAGTTTGGGAATAGCCCCTGTTTCATCGGCCTAGTGCCTCTTAGGTTTTGAGAAGTTTCATGTAGGAGTGCAAATTCACGCCTCCATTCATTTTGCATTTTGGGCCATTTACTTAACCTGTTATTTTTCTACTAAGTCCCAGTAGTTGTGCCTTGATGACAATTTAGGGTAAAGCCTGGTATTGCCTTTAATAGGCTTGGAAAACTGAGAGCGAATCAGCTCTTTTAAGTATTGGAAATGTGCCTCTAGGAGGCTTGACAATGCTAGGTAGGAGCAAGTGCTCCATATTATTAGGGGATTTCTATCCTGTAGTAAATATGTGTTTGTGAGCTGAGAGCTCAGAAATTGTAAAATTTGGGGCTTGAAGCCCAGATTGTTAAATTGTCTCTAAATCTTGGCTTTTCCTGGTCTTGTACCTGAGTGTGGGTTATTTGTTGACTTGTTGTGTGTTAAATTTTGAAATTCTATGCGAAAATTGTTATGTTTTGGTATTTTCGAAAATATAACCTTTAATGAAATTTTAATTCATATCTCGGCTTTGTAGTTAGACCCATTCACCCCGGCACCTTCTTTCACCTCTGCTGTTCCACAAAAACCTCGGAACAGTTACAATAAAATTATTACTGGTACTCAGTGAGCCTCCGTCGCTCAGGCAGCAACGCAGCAACCTCTCAACGCTGGATACCGTGGTTCAAATCCCGGTCACTCCATGATGTGAGATTTGTGCTGGACAAAGCGGAGGCGGGACAGGTTTTTCTCCGGGTATTCCGGTTTTCCCTGTCATATTTCATTCCAGCAACACTCTCCATTAACATTTCATTTCAATCATTTATCATTGCCCCAGAGGTGTGCGACAGGCTTCGGCAGCCGGCACATTTCTTATCCTCGCAGCTTGATGGGGGCTTCATTCATTCCATCTCCGACCCAGTCAAATGACTGGAATCAGGCTGTGGATTTTCATTATCACTCAGTGAGACTGAGCTTCCGCAAGTGACACGTACCTACTTACTTACACGCAGCGCGTGTTCAACTGAAATTCACAAAAATTGCAATCTCCTTCCTATCTGTTGTATTTCGTATAGGGTTGCATAAAGAATACGGTGTCAGATAGCAGAAGTGTCCTCATAATTAATTCGTCATTTATATGTCTAATAATGTCCGCCTCTGTGGTGTAGTGGTTAGTGGTTTTCCGTAGTTTCCCACTTCTCATCCAGGCAAATGCCGGGATGGTACCTAACTTAAGGCCACGGCCCTTCCAATCTTTCCATCCCCCCACAAGGCCCCTGTTCAGCGTAGCAGGTGAGGCCACCTGGGCGAGGTACAGTTCTTCCTCCCCAGTTGTATCCCCCGACCCAAAATCTCACGCTCCAGGACACAGCCCTTGAGGCGGTAGAGGTGGAATCCCCCCTGAACCAAGCGTGGAGGGTAAACAGACTAAGAAAGAAAGATATGTCTAATAATAATAATAATAATAATAATAATAATAATAATAATAATAATAATAATAATAATAATAATAATAATAATTTCTTAGTATTTTAGTGACTTTGTATTTAAGATGAACATAAGAACAGAATTGTGATTCCCTACGCACATTTTTGTCACGTTAGGCTGCTGCAAACATTCCCCCAGGACCACAAAGTGCACACAGGACAGGCACAAAAGTCTACAGTACCGCACTTCTTTAAATTTAACTCGATTTATTTTCATTTGTATTTCTTTCTTTTTCTCTTCGTTTGCATGTACAGTGATTAAACATGTATAAAGTAAATATTGTTCAGAATGAGCACGATTTACTACTTTTCATCATTTGTTTCATACTCTTTCACGTGAAAATAAAAACGTACTAGGTCTCGCAAACCTAATACCAAGAGGTCGGAAGAAAATAAGAGTTGAACAAGGGTGATCTTATATAGGAAAGATGAAAGTGAGGAGGCTGGCTCAAGTAAGTGGAAGCAATGCTAGACGCAATTAGGAGCCTCCATGATCACGAACCCATGCTCCCTAATCGAAAGCTACTGGGAGTTCTGTCAGTCTTCTCTTACGGTAAGTAGGGATACTGTGGATGTATTCTACCGCCCTCACCCACAGGAGGTGGCGATCACAGGGGTCTAGGTGAATCTGTTATCGCTTCCACCAATTTGTACTTTCTACCTGATTTCTACTGGTCTTCCGATCCCTGGAGTTTGAGAGACCTAGGTAGTCCTTCATAATCATGGCTTTGATGGTACTTTCCTTTCTTTCTCCGATGCCTTCATTTTTCAAAGGGTCGAGACTCTTACTATTTTAAATAATTTTAATGAGAACTGATGACCCCAACCTTTTGTCCCTAATTTTATTTATTTATTCGCATCAGAAGCATTAATAGTATAATAAATATATACTCTTGCCGGCCCCGTGGTGTAGGGGTAGCGTGCCTGCCTCTCACCCGAAGGCCCCGGGTTCGATTCCCGGCCAGGTCAGGGATTTTTACCTGGACCTGAGGGCTGGTTCGAGGTCCACTCAGCGTACGTGATTAGAATTGAGGAGCTATCTGACGGTGAGATAGCGGCCCCGGTCTAGAAAGCCAAGAATAACTACCGAGAGGATTCGTTGTGCTGACCACACGACACCTCGTAATCTGCAGGCCTTCTGGCTGAGCAGCGGTCGCTTGGTAGGCCAAGGCCCTTCAAAGGCTGTAGTGCCATGGGGTTTGGTTTGGTTACATATATACTGTTACTGAATTATATACATTATAGACAAAGTCACACTTATCAACAAAAAGAAGGTCTATACTACTTTTGCCCAGAAATTGACGACATCCAGTGCATTTTCAGTTGCCTGAAGTAGATCTTGTACTGCGCATGTTTTACGGCAACAAATGAGACGTTGTCTGGAATGCACCACACTCACACAATGACGACTCGATGTTGAAATCCCACTTCTGCAGATTGCTGTTACATCTTGTCACACCTGCCCGTAGTCTGTTCAGTGATCTCCAAGTACTCCATGTCTCCATGTGACCATGTGGTAGATCTTCACTTGGTGTCAGCCATTCTTCGGAGCGAGTGCAGCTTGAGCGTCACATGTCAATTCGGGATTGCTGAGGTGTCCCGTTAAGAGCCTCTGATGTTCTGAGGAAACTTTTCCTTGATTTGAGTCTTGGAGTAACTGGCCTGTATCCATACAGAGGGTGAACTTCAGATGTTTCTGCCTTCCTCCTCTCGTTTTTTTCTGCAACCTCTCGACGGATATCAGGAGGGGCAATACCAGCAAGACTGTACAGTTTGTCCAACGGAGTACGTTTTAGACAGCCGGTAATGCTGCGACAGGTATCGTTTAGAGCAGGGAGGGCGAACCTATGACACGCGTGTCATTAGGTGGCACGCGAACACAATTTCGGTGGCACACCAAATGCACGTATTAACGTTTTTATGTACGTCTTGTACTATAGACTATACATATCTCGTGCATCGTATAGTCATAGTGTTTCAGGTTTAAGAAATAAGTACCTATTTCTAGTTTCATTCGGACGGGAATTATGGCAACACTGCAACACTGATAGGTCCAGAAGTCACGTGAGTTAAATGTCAGATGCAGCCGACGAATATTTCGCTCACCCACACCAGTCATTTAGTGAAGTTTGGCTTGTGCGTGGTTGCCAGCATCGCGAAATTTTTCTTATTGTGTAACTGTTTATTATTTTGAATTTTGTGAGACAAATAGTTGCCAACAAATTTTTCCAATTTCGAGATTTGGACAAAATTTCAAAACCTCATATTGCACAAATGAGTGACATTAATGCCAAATGTTTCGAGTGGTTAGATATTGACAGTTTAGAAATGGAGTTTACTGAATTTCAAGAAAGCAGTACATGGGTCAACAAATTCGTACAACTTGGTGAAGCACTGGTGAAAATCGAGTGTGCTGTTGGTGAATACTCTCTCCATAAGCCGGAGAACGTAATACTTGAGCAGTGGAACAGCCTGCCACACATATTTTCGGCCGTGAAGAAACTTGCTCTAGTGCTAGATAATTTGTTTGCGTCATCATACGCCTGCGAGCAGCTCATTTCTACAACGAACCTTGTCAATGTAACTAAAATACTAACGTTGTGAAGTCAACAGTTACAAACCGTCTTGGTTCAGGTAAAAGTGCTTATCGTGTGTTGCTGAAGACAAACAAGTTATGAACCTATCATAAATGATATGGTTACGAAATATTTTTCCGGTATTGGAAAAATACGACCACGAAACCTGCAATCAAATGTATTATTTCACAATATATATGTGTATGAGTAAAAAACATATTATGGAACATAATTTTGTTTTCAGGGATGAAAGTCAGTGGTGGTGAGGGTGGGGGGGGCAGGTTGTAGCCATTAAAAAACTAAAATAACAAGTGGCACAGTAGACAGCTGATAATAACAAACCAGACTTAAAATGGCACACTAGTTGGAAAAGGTTCGCCATCCCTGGTTTAGAGCAACATCTACCTTCCTGGCGTGACTTGACTTGTACCTAATAACAATCACGCACACAACATAGGTCACCAGATAGCATACACATGCTGATAGAAATGAAGATTATCCGCTCCGTTTAACTGTAATAATTCATTCGAGATAGTGAGGGTTCGAACCCCATTTTCGGCACCCCTGGAGATGGATTTCCGTGTTTCCCAATTTCCACACCAGGAAAATTCTAGGGCTATGCCTTAACGCCACAGCCACTTCCTACGCAAGCGTTATCCTTTCCTATTTCATCATCGTCGAAAACTTGAACAAAGTGCGACGTTAAAATCCTACCAAAAATATACTAGTAACACTAACACTGCCAGCTTTGACGCAAGAACATATTACGATACTCTTGACAATAGGATTGGGAAGCTGCACCATTTGGGCCGGGCTGAATAGCTCAGACGGTTGAGGCGCTGGCCTTCTAACATCATCTTGGCAGGTTCGAGACTGGCTCAGATGCTGAAACAAGTCAGCCTCATGTCGTAGATTTACTGGCACGTAAAAAAAACTCCTGCGGGACAACATTCCAGCACCTCGGAGTCTCCGAAAACCATCGAAGGTAATTGTTTTACAAGTTGCCTTACGTCGCACCGACACATATAGGTCATATGGAGACGATGTGAGAGGAAAGGGCTAGGAGTAGGAGGGAAGCGGCCGTGACCTTAATTAAGGTACAGGCGATCTCAGGGCTCTAGTTGAATCTTGTTATCGCTTCCACCAACTTGTACTTCCTATCTGATTTATATTTTCTTGGTGGGAAACCACGGAAAACCATTTTCAGGACAGCCGACAGTGGGGTTCGAACCCACTACCTCCCGAATGCAAGCTTACAGCTGCGCGCCCCTAACCGCACGGCTAACTCGCTCGGTCGAATGTAGTTAATGGGACTTAATAACAATAAACAATAACATCACCTGCAACATTCGAATTTTGGAAATTCAAATCCTGAAAATTATAAAAGACTATTTTTTATTGGTGGTGATATTGTTTTATGAGGAAGTACAATTTAGAAACCATCCTCTTCCAAAAGTCATCAGGGGTAAAAAGGAAGAAAGAGAGTGTCGGCAAAAGAAAGAGAAAGTGCACGAAAGGCACGACAATGAAAGAACCCCTAGGCCTCGCTAACCCAATACCGTCGGGTTAGGGAGGGAACAAGAGTTGATCAAGGAAGGTCGGACAGGAACCTGGCACTAATAAGAGGAAGCAATGCCATACTCAGCCAAGGATCCTGTGGTAGTCATTCCAAATCCCCCAAGTTGAGAGCCCCCTCGAGTGCGCCTTTCAGTCACCTCTTACGACAGGTAGGGGTTACCGTCGATGTTTTCTACCGCACCCATCCACAGAGAGATTAAGTGTGATTTTCCGCAAAGCTTTTACATGGTAACTTCAAACAAATTAGAATAGTAGTCATTCCAAGTCCCAGGCTCATATACACTGACTGACAGAGCAAATGCAACACCAAGAAGGAGTGGTCAGAACTTTATGCCAATTGCAGGGTAGACTGACGTCACTGAGGTATGCTCATGATGTGAAATGCACCGCTGTGCTGCGCACGTAGCGAACGATAAATGGGACACGGCGTTGGCGAATGGCCCACTTCGTACCGTGATTTCTCAGCCGACAGTCATTGTAGAACGTGTTGTCGTGTGCCACAGGACACGTGTATAGCTAAGAATGCCAGGCCGCCGTCAACGGAGGCCTTTCCAGCAGACAGACGACTTTACGAGGGGTATGGTGATCGGGCTGAGAAGGGCAGGTTGGTCGCTTCGTCAAATCGCAGCCGATACCCATAGGGATGTGTCCACGGTGCAGCGCCTGTGGCGAAGATGGTTGGCGCAGGGACATGTGGCACGTGCGAGGGGTCCAGGCGCAGCCCGAGTGACGTCAGCACGCGAGGATCGGCGCATCCGCCGCCAAGCGGTGGCAGCCCCGCACGCCACGTCAACCGCCATTCTTCAGCATGTGCAAGACACCCTGGCTGTTCCAATATCGACCAGCACAATTTCCCGTCGATTGGTTGAAGGAGGCCTGCACTCCCGGCGTCCGCTCAGAAGACTACCATTGACTCCACAGCATAGACGTGCACGCCTGGCATGGTGCCGGGCTAGAGCGACTTGGATGAGGGAATGGCGGAACGTCGTGTTCTCCGATGAGTCACGCTTCTGTTCTGTCAGTGATAGTCACCGCAGACGAGTGTGGCGTCGGCGTGGAGAAAGGTCAAATCCGGCAGTAACTGTGGAGCGCCCTACCGCTAGACAACGCGGCATCATGGTTTGGGGCGCTATTGCGTATGATTCCACGTCACCTCTAGTGCGTATTCAAGGCACGTTAAATGCCCACCGCTACGTGCAGCATGTGCGGCGGCCGGTGGCACTCCCGTACCTTCAGGGGCTGCCCAATGCTCTGTTTCAGCAGGATAATGCCCGCCCACACACTGCTCGCATCTCCCAACAGGCTCTACGAGGTGTACAGATGCTTCCGTGGCCAGCTTACTCTCCGGATCTCTCACCAATCGAACACGTGTGGGATCTCATTGGACGCCGTTTGCAAACTCTGCCCCAGCCTCGTACGGACGACCAACTGTGGCAAATGGGTGACAGAGAATGGAGAACCATCCTTCAGGACACCATTCGCACTCTTATTGACTCTGTACCTCGACGTGTTTCTGCGTGCATCGCCGCTCGCGGTGGTCCTACATCCTACTGAGTCGATGCCGTGCGCATTGTGTAACCTGCATATCGGTTTGAAATAAACATCAATTATTCGTCCGTGCCGTCTCGGTTTTTTTCCCCAACTTTCATCCCTTTCGAACCACTCCTTCTTGGTGTTGCATTTGCTCTGTCAGTCAGTGTAATTACGGTTATAATATAGCGCAGAAATCACCAAAAGTTAATTTATCAGTTTCTATACCCACACGTTCACGAAACACAAGTCTATACTGCTAATAATAAGAGTTGGTGTCTGACATTTCTTAGAGGGAGGTCCGTTTACTGCCTGCCGAGGCGGGATAAAGGGAGTGGTTGTGTGGTTGCCATGGAAACGAGGGTGGGGCGACTGCGGTTGCCATGGAGATACAACTTCAGGGCAGCTCGTCTTGCTGGGAGTTGCCAAACCTGTCACTGTCACTGACAAGAACCTGATTGTTTGTATAAGAGTGATCGCAAATGGGACGACACCGCCTGGCCAGGTAGTCTACAACAGATCACAGCGGTCAGAATGAAGGAGGGAACAAGTGAGCCGGAAGCGAGGGGTAAGAGTATGTAGAAAGGAACGCTGGAATGTGGCAACATCGTGAAATGGCACGTGCAGTGCTCCTCCCTCCAACCTTACCTGTCAGACACCAACTCTTATTATTAGCAGTATACAATCTCAGTAAACACAAAAACAAACAATAACAGATACAGATGCAATGTTGAACTAGTCACACTCTCCCTAACTATATGAACCGCACAATGAAAGTAGGCCTAGTAGAAAGGAAAAATATTAGGCTATCAAACTATTCTGTAAATATCCATCGACTGAAGTTTCTTTCAATTCATCCAAAAATGTCAAAAATATTACTTCAGATGTTCACTTTGAGGAAAAAAATACTAGCTGATGTGGGTAAACTCTGTAATCACTGTGGTTAATGGAGTTTCCCACGGAAATAAAACATATACTATTTGTTCATCGATGGGAAATAACGTCATTCCTTAGGATCCCTACCTCGAGGTGCTCACATCCAATCATATAGCGATCGTATCCAGTCGCTTGAATAGTTACGCCCTTTGCTTATCTAATTCATGTGAGCTTGCACTCAGTTCTTGATAACTTTCTTTTTCTTTTCTTTTCTTTCTTTCTTTCTTTCTTTCTTTCTTTCTTTCTTTTTTAAGTTAGGTATCATCCCGGCATTTGGATGGAGGAGAAGAGGGAATCGAACCCTCCTCTACTCAATTGACGTCCCGAGGCTGAGTGGAACCCGTTCCAGCCATCATACCACTTTTCAAATTTAGTGGCAGAGCGGCAATCGAACGCGGGCATGCGGGGGTGGCAGCTAATCACATTAACCACTACGTCAGAAGGTTTACGAGGTGTTAACTCATTTGTACCTATAGTCGCGGCCACCAAATTAGGCGGGTCAGAAAAATTACACTGTTGCCAACTTTGTAATTCAACACGTAATTTCGGAGCGCGAGGCAGTTTCTTGTCTCCCAAGCTCCTGATGTTACCTCCCACAATGTTGCGAAATTAATTATACTACAACAAGCTTTAGAAAATACTGCTAATTTCAGTGATATGATTATTTCTTGCATAAACCAGTTAGAACAATTATTATGAATAAAAACCTGAAGAAGTACACTGAAATCCGTAAAATCATGTATTGAAATTTTCAGTAAGCGGCCACGTTTTTGTTTCTCCAGCTAATAAAATGTATTCTACGGGGAAAATGTAGAAAATCGTCTGACTTACATTTTTAAATCTGAAACACGTTTCCGTGGGTCTTTTTGTTTTCCTGGAAAATGGCCCGGTAAGTGGCCATATAAATGTCGTTGCCAGAGGTTGTTCGGATCGCGCGTGCCAGCGCAGGACACAGGGCACGGTAAGTACGCATTAATCTGTATCCGTTCTATTAAAGTATTCTCATTCATGATTTACAACATAAATACTTGAATATAATATATTGGACTGCGTAATATAGAAAAGCGAACAACTTTAAAGAATACGTGGACACGGAGGGGATCGGCTTCGACTAGACAGCACTGCACGGACAACGTTGCCAATCCGTGCTCAGAGGTAAGCGACCCTCGACCATCTGTCGCTTCGCCGTTCCCATATCTGACAACACCCACCTAATTCAGTGGCCGCAGGGTTAGTGCTATGAAGGCGCAGTACGGAATACCACAAAAGAACCCTGGAGGACCCAGTCTTGCATGAAATACGTTACCAAACCTGAGATTTGATGGCACGAACCACCTATTGAAGTTGTGCTCTGCAGAATATTATGATGTTGTGAAGAGGTATCCGCCTCTGTGGTGAAAACAAATAAAATTCGACTCAATGGGTTGGCTCTTTTGAACTTTCACCCAGACTTAACTGTGTGATGTTTCGTACTTCGCATAATGTATATCAAATTAACAAACTGTGGAATTAATTGAAAAGATGTATATATTTAATTTGTGGTAGGTCATTCTAGATCATTATGCGTATGTATAGGGTTTTTAGTAATGTATTTCACACTATTTCATTTATTTGTATCCCGGCAATAACGAAATTTGAACGAGTTAAGTCTTGAGTAAGGTATTACACTATCACCCGTATTATTAGCTTCCAGTAATTTCCTGTAGTTCCAGTAGCCTGAGGTCAGTCGATCGGACACACCATGCTAATTTTAGCCCTTTACCACGGATATGACGTCATCGAGATTGCAAATTTACCTAACCCCCACCATATTCTGAAGAGGCAGTTAGAATTTATCAGCTCCCACTTTTTGAAGCTTGTTACCTGACGCCTACCAAGCCCATGAACTTTCAACCTATGTGAATGATCGTTGCGAAACAAGATGAGGGATATACAGCCATGGAAAAAAGAGTGATAGAACATCAGATCTTACCGGACCATGTGGTATGGGAGATGGAGGGAGATTTTTGAGTCTATATACTTCAACGACAAGAGCTTTTTTGCTATTTGCTTTACGTCGCAGATAGGTCTTATGGCGACGATGGGGCAGGAAAGGCCTAGGAATGGGAAGGAAGCGGCCGTGGCCTTAATTAAAGTATAGCCCCAGCATTTGCCTGGTGTGAAAATGGGAAACCACGGAAAACGATATGCAGGGCTGCCGACAGTGGGGTTCGAACCCACTATCTCCCGGGTGCGAGCTGACAGCTGCGCGCCCCTAACAGCACGGCGAACTCGCCCGGTACAACAAGAGCTAGAGGGTGTCTTAGCGTCTGATGGTCTTAAGGTCTCAACTACTGAACGTATTACCGTCTGTTGGCCATGATGTGAGATGTGATGTCTTTCTCGTCGTTCTTATTGTACGAGAGAAGACACGGCAGATAACAAGAAGATGTTCTCTGTTTAGTTTACAAGTTCACTTCACATCTGAGTAGAACACTACTCAAAGATACTCTCACTGAGAATTGGCTATCTCAATGACGAGAGATAAAGTTAGCGAGAGATCGGTTTTGGCTTGTGTCGAAAAGTAGTTATTTTTATTATATCTTTAGTTACGTTACTTTTCTGTAATACGGAAGAATACAAGTGTATTCTCTCCATGGACGCAACCCAAGGTGGTTTTGAAACTAAAATTAGGGCTCAATACCACATTACGTAAGAGTATTATACGAAGTGTGAAGGCCAGGAAAGGCGTTGTCCAATCAGTGGGCAATGCACGAATCGGAAATAGGACTGGTACTTACTACGAGGGATGACAAAGTCAGTACGAGGTAACAAGGGAATAAAATCTTCAAATGGTGAGCTAATGGCATAAATTACTGCAAGTCTCCGCGTAACAGTTCTTGTTATTACATTTTATTTCATTCAATTCTTCTTTGTTTCCATAAGTTCAGTTTTCTTAAATACGCCGTCAATAAATCATTATTTTAATTGGTACTTTCATAAATTCTTATTAATGATCCTTAGTTTCCTAGTTAGTGTGTACTTACTGGTCAGGGTTCTGTTACCCCACCTCTGGGAGTATTTAGAGTCTCACAACTTACTATTAATACTATTACTACTGTCTCCAAGCCATAAGTTTTAAGGCTGCCACCCAAGAGATATTATTTATGGAGAGTGAAATGAGCGAGTATTTATTTACATTACAATTAAGGTGACCTGGCTCGTCACAATTGTAAAACCAATAGATCCCTTGTATCTATTTTCTAAGAAACCTGGAAGGTTGGATTTTGGATTGTATTCTCAACATACCATTCGCCGTAAAACTGTTGACCTTGATCATATTATTCTCGTTTTGTCTTTTACGAATGCTATGCCGACAGTTTTAGCAGCCGGTAAACCGTAATACTGAGGACAATGGGATTCTTTTCATTTGAAAGAGCGATGTTTCTCGACCTTGAAAGCTGCGCGCGCAACCCGTCACATCGGTGTTTTTTTAATGTGCAAATTATTCAGGGCGTCGACCTAAGAATTGCCCGTACTCTACACCATATGTTGTGAACCTGCGTGTATTTGGAAATGGCGTAAGTGTAAAGTGTTGAATGTGGGGAAAGGAACATTAAGGACGACACAAACACCCAGTCCCCAGGCTAGGGATATTAATAATTTACAATTAAGAACCCCTGGCGCGGCCGGGAAACGAACCCGGGGGCGCCAGGTGACAGGCGGACGCATTGTCCCCTACATCGCGGGACCGGACCCCAGCGGTGGTTACTCCACAGTGCCGGAAGAAAGCACAGGCAGTGCTGAGTCAGACCAAGGCCAACTAGATATACAGGCCATAAGGCTCCCCCTTCACTTCGGGCGCTACGTCACACAAGTCGCCAGCCGCTTCACTTCTCGCCAGTGACTGTAGGCTGATCTGAACCTCGCAGCAGTGAGGTTATTGATGGTGTTGAATGATTTAAACGTGTGTGAACATTGTGAATTATGGCCACGTCATGTTGTATACCTGGTTGTAGAATCAACTACAGTTCAAAACAGCCTAATATTTCAGTGTTTAAATCTAACCGAATTCGTCCCTTCAGCAAGCTCATGTGTGCATAAAACACTTCGACGAAGTTTCGTAATTAGGGACGATTCTGTTAAAAGACCTGATGAGTCTATTTTAACTGTAAAACCTAACCATTTAAAACTCTCAAACGACGCTATTCCTAAGTTTGAATATGTGCCTGCCTATCTGTCAAAAAATCTTTCGACACCGAGCAAAAATCCTATTCAAAGACAAGAAGAAATCTGAAAACGGCAAGAGAAAGGAAGGAAAGAAAGCTGAGGAAGAATATGACAGGATCAAGGACTTCGATGACGTTCAGGGTAATTTCAGTATTAAACGCAAATTAGATCTGGACAAAGTTTTCGTCAATTTTAACAGCCAAAGTCTCTGTATTTTCAAAACGTATATTACTGAGGAAAATATTCCTAACATTAAACGAGGCTCTTGATTTTAAAGCATTAAACATGATATTTTCATGAGTGATAACCCTCATATTTGGCACAGGCCAGAGTAAAGTGTAGCTTCCACCGAAGTCCCAGTCAACATCCATGGCTGTGACAATATGGAAGTTGCTGGGGGTATGGGTAGTGCTGAGTAATGACATTCAGAGCATGACTAGTGCATCTGACTGTTATGAAAGGTGCTGCTCATAGGGTCAGTCGTGCTGCATTAGTACTTCCTGACCCAGTGCGGAAAGCAATGGCAAACTACCTCACTCCTCATCTTGCCTAGTACGCCTTATTTTGGTGCTGCCATTGGTTTTTGGGGTTTCCTTATAACCGCATAACCTTTGGTGGTGCTATTTGAGGATCCAACCAGCCTCTGGGCTGATGACCTAACAGACAGACAACCCTCATATACGTGCATTAGGTGACGGGGGCAAGATATTAAAATGATAAAATTAGAAAAGTATTTGTAACTTCCTGTTTAGACCTGCTTGTAACTCAAAAGTGACTCTCCACGACAAAATAGAATCTGTGCACAAAATAATCGATGAAATTGAAAGTGAAGTTGATGAGTGTAACATTACTGATAAATTATAATTTTGTAAGGAACAATTAAATATAGCCTTTGCAAAGAAAGTATCTTACTCCTGTATTCTAATAAAATGGTTCACTTCAATATTTTTCGCATTTCCTGGGGCGAAAAGAAGATAAGACAGTCAACGTTTCTTACAATGCCTCACCCGGTTATTCACAGTCTTTTACTGCAAAGCTAGGCACGGGAAATTCGGGTATTGACGATTCACATTGGAATTACTTGCAAAAGAAACTAAAATTGTTAAAGGAGCATGAAAGATTTTATAACTTGTTGGATGGAGTCTACGTAAAACGTGAGCTGAACTAAAAATGAGGAAAGGTTTTGTTTTTGTTATTGTTTTTGCTAGTGGCTTTACGTCGCACCGACACAGATAGGTCTTATGGCGACGATGTGATAGGAAAAGCCTAACAGCTGGAAGGAAGCGGCCGTGGCCTTAATTAAGGTACAGCCCCAGCATTTGCCTGGTGTGAAAATGGGAAACTACGGAAAACCATCTTGAGGGCTGCCGACAGTGGAATTCGAACCCACTATCACCCGATGCAAGTTCACAGCCGCACGCCCCTAACCGCAGGGCCAAATCTCCCGGTAGGACGAAAGGTAGAGGGAGTTGCTTTTAGTAGTAAAAGCGGAGAAAATAACACTACATTAGCTACAACTGCACAAACTTTTATGTTGTCATCGAGTTGTCATCATAAAGACGTTGTTGATTTGTTTCCATGTAAGAACCTAGCGTGACATTTCTTAGAATAACTAACTTTGCAAGTCTTTAAAGTATTAACAGATAGGCCTATAGCTTATAAGGTAGCATGCATAATTTCTAATAATAGCAGTGTTAGTAGGAAAATGTTTGAAAAGCTGTGCAAAAGCAATTTACAAACCACTTTTCAAAATCCATTTGACGAAAAACAAAACATAAATAATTGTTTGATACTGGTCATTTATTTAAAATCTTAATACATAACTGCCTTGATCAAGCTGACAACTTATCCTCACTTCATTGGCGCCCATATGACAGTTTGTAGGGAGGGGCCCAGACCTGGGGGTACGTATTTTTATTATTTTGGAAGATAAATGGCGATTTGTATTCTGCGGTAGAATAACCCACGGTATCCCCTGCCTGTTGGTGGCTGACGGTACTACACCTCCTAGGTAATACTGACTTTTAAATCATTTTCCTGAAAGGAAAACACCGGACTACATTAGATTTTTGCCTTTCACTGAGAGCTAGAGGGGGGCCGTGGCCCCACCTTGCCCCCGGGTATGGGCGCCCTTGCCTCATTTTGACAACCCTGAGTCAGACAAAAAAGTGTCTATCTGAGTTTATCTAGTGCGGCCTTGGCTTGCTCCTGCCCTGGACCAAAAGGTGTTGTACCAGACTCTTTTAGAGCTACAAAATGTAAACTTGTATACTTTTTAATTTCGTGTGGCTATTTCTAGCCGAGTGCAGCCCTTGTAAGGCAGACCCTCCGATGAGGGTGAACTTGTATACTAATGTTTTTACATGAGGATTCTCAGAGAAAAATTCTGATTTCCCTTGTCAACAATGTTCTGGAAAACGAAAACGTCATGTTTAAAACATGCAGTGATTCAATAAATAGTTTTAAACATTTCGTTGACAAATGTATATACATCTCTTGTAATACATTATTGAATAACAATAGAAAAGTTACCGTAGACAAACTCATGGCTAAGAAGAAGAAACCCTCAGGAAAATAAAAAATGTATGAACTGAAACCTTAGAAATTGTTGGGTAAGTTTTAAGTTGCAGCTTCGTTTCTAAGAAAGGTTTCAGACTATTGTGGTGAATTGCCATCATGTACTTTCCTAGTAACATTACAACTATATAATAAAATTCTTCCGGGCTGTTATGCCGTGGTCCACTCCTCTCGCTTCTCCGGGAGAGGAGTGGACCACGGCATAACAGCCCGGAAGAATTTTATTATATTGACACCGGCCGTGAAAGCCTTCATACTTTAACATTACAACTATTTGTATACGTATTATGCGTTCTAATCTTTTACATGAAACCGTTTTCAGTTACAAGTGACAGATGTCGGCATAATTTTACGTAAAGAAATGTACATATACTGCCCAGCCAGTTTTCTCCCCGCATAAAACTCGTGTAGTATACAAGCCTAAGTAATGCCACAATTGAAGGAGTGTTCAATTATATCGTTAAGGTTGAATAAATGAACAATATCATTGTGAAAGTGAGAGCGGGCCCTACACTGCCATGCTGAACGCCTGCCACTCTCGTGACGTCACGGTCCGAGCCTTGTGGCCTGTATATCTAGTGCGGCCTTGGTCACACACGGTGCAAGTTGGATCTGTCCCGCAGCGATTTTCGTGCGAAGATTTTTACGATTATAAAAATATTTTTTTTTTTTTTTTTTTTTTTTTTTGCTAGGGGCTTTACGTCGCACCGACACAGATAGGTCTTATGGCGACGATAAAAATAATTTAAGTGACGAAGAATGCCGTTCTTCTTTGCTGCATGTTTTTGGCGAGGCTTCCCTTTCTAGGTCCACAGTTGGATATTGGTTTCGCGAGTTTTCAAGGTGTCGGCAGTCAATTGAAAATGGACCTCATTCCGGTCGCCCAGCAACAGCTGTGATTCAGGAAAACATTGATGCTTTGAGGAAAATGCTCAAAGAAAATCCACATCTTACATTTTGTGAAATTGAGGGGACTCTAAATATTGGGTCAACAGCAGCGCAGACCATCGTTCACAATTATTTAGGCCTTACCAAGAGATGTGCTCGTTGGGTGCCACGTTCCCTGAGAGAAAGCCAAAAGGAGGCGAGAGGGGACTGGTGTCGTTTTATGCTACAAAAATCCAATGAAGGGAAGTCCCAAGACACGTACAATATCATCACAGGTGATGAAACATGGTTCTACGATGATGACCCTGAAATGAAGAGACAGTATTCTATGTGGTGTTTTCCAGGGGAGGAACCAACCACAAAAGTTCGACGAAGTCGGTCGGAGCTCTGGAAAGAAGATGGTGGCAACATTGTCTTTTTAACGAAAATGGGACATCTCGTCTCTGTGGCATTGGACACACGTCGTACAGCCAATGCTGAATGGTACGTGAATGATAGTCTTCCCAAAGTCCTCGCACATGTAGGTCAAAACATCCGAAGTGCAAGAGAGGGCACTTCTGCTGCATCACGACAATGCATCTGCGCACAGGGCTGCCAGAACAATGGACTTTGTGGAAAAGGAAAAAGTGCGAGTGTTACCTCGCCCCCTCCCTCTACCCCCACCGTAATCACCTGACGTTGCCCATGTGAGTTAATTCTGTACCCTAAGACCAAGGAAAAATTTCGTGGGCAGCGGTTTTTGTCAGACAAAGAGAACATTGCAGCGTACGAGAGTGCACTAAGTGACATTCCGAAAGAAGCTTGGACTGAGACGTACTGCAATCAGAATATCAACATAATATACTTGTACTCGTATCAGTGTCCTTATAAAGGAACGCATGGATGCGCACACCACACACTCACAAGCACCTTCATTATGTTCTATTATAATTTCGTATCTATAAACACACACCTCCCAAAAAAAATCGGTCGATCGTGGCTACGCTACTGGCTTGTACAGTATCACTTAAATGAATTTAAAAACACAACGGTTCCACCTAATCGATACTGTTTATTTGCTTAAGGCAAATTCAAAACTTTAGTTAGAACATGTTTCGTCTACTCTGTAGACATCTTCAACTACATATTTTTAGGCTTATTACACAATTAACAAGGAAACATTCCTGTTATATTAATTTTAAAATATATATTAAAACATTTTAAAATTTAAACAATTATATTAAAAATTGCATGCCATGAAAAAAAGGGGGAGGGGAGGCTGCGTTCACGGATGGAAAGGGAATATAGTACATTAACTACTATCACTTAAATATCCTGGTAACAAAAGTACTAAATTTAAAATGTTTGCGTTGTCACTGTACAGATATCATGTAAATCATCTTGTAAAATCTTCGTGGCAAATCTGGCAACAATAAACTAGGTGGACGATAATCTGGTGTTCTTCTTTAGAACGCTATCCTTGTTGTGTGTTGGTAGAGAGCCATTGTCTTGTTGAGAATTTTCTACCGTTCTGTGTTTAACTGTTGTCAATTTTGATGGTAGCTTGTAACCAGATTTTCTGATATCCCCGAGTTACTTATTTGATATATTTTCGAGGATCGGTTTTCCGGTCCATGTCTGGACTGGCAAGTGAACTGGTTGCAAGCTAGCATAAAAAAAACTACCAATATTTAAATACAGGACAGTACATGATTTTCAAGAAGACAATGGCTCTCATCTAACAAACAACGACAAGGTTAGCGCTCTAAAGAAGAACACCAAATTCTCGTCTTCCTAGTGCATTACAGTTAGATTTATCACGAAGATTCTACAAGAAGTTTTTACGTGATGGCGAAACTTTTAACTTTTCTGTTCATGACACGCACATTTTAGTATAATTAATTTTAATTTTTTAAATATTTTAATATGTATTTTAAGATAACAGGAATGTGTCCTTGTTAATTATGCAATATGCCTAAACATATGTAGCTGAAGATGTATACGAGGTAGACGAAACATGTTCTAACTAAAGATTTAATTTGCCTTAAGCCAATAAACAGTATCGATTAGGTGGAACCGTTGTGTTCTTTAATTCATTTAAGTGTAAAACATCGATACGGAAAATGCGGATAATTGCTTGCAACTTCTATAGTATCATGCTCGTATATCCACTATTGAGTAACTACTATAAAAATTAAATAATTATGTAAATAAGTATTTGAATATGATAATAATAATACAGATAGCATGAGATACAGATTTAAATTACTTCGCAATGAATAACGCAAAGTCCAATTGTACAGCAGTGCGCATGCGTGAGCATGTGATTGCTTACAACCAATCAGTAACCAGAACCAAGTCTTGGATTTCCTGTCTGTTGATAAATGTAGGTCAAGGGCGGGCTTGTGGTTGGGAACACGTCGAAGTCAGAGATCGGCCGACTCTAGAGGAAAAAGCGGAGCCATTACCCCAACTATCTATACTCCGCACGGCCTTACTTCTAAATTGAAGTTTCGCAAAACAAATGAGCATCGCCTTCCCTCTGTTGCCAGCGCGCCACGCCTGCGAGAACAGCTGATGCAATATGACCGCGGTGAACAGCCCTTTTAAATTGTAATACAGTACTCAGAAAAACGAATGAATATGGATTGAAAACAAATTCACAAGAACTACACTTTCTAAAAATATCTGGCACTAAAAGAGAATATATATTAACAATAAAAGAGAATGAGGAAATAACACATCATTAACGGCTAATGGCTGGCACAGAAAGGAGGTTATGGCCTACAAAGGGAACACACTACTGATCTCAGAGTCACTGGAACCCTCCAACAATACGAAAAACACACTAAATATTGAAGGAAAATGCAAAAGATCGCGAACCGTACCGAATACCATACACGCTGAGCGAGATAGGTTAACCACGTGGCGAATGTAAATATTAGAGTTGGCAACAAAGTTTCGAGATTGTGCTCTGCCTATACAAATCGATATGAATGGCAGCTTGGGATTGGTTGGATTTCTATGCTTCAGCGCATAACCACCAGACAGAGCCAAAATCTGCTAAATCGTCAATGTAGAAGTAGAGCCGTACGGAGTATAAAATACAGAGAGTATTATACGCCGGTTCGTTTAAAAGCAGGCCATTGACCCCTGCTGTACGGATTTTTATATTATTATTTCATCTGTATTATTATTATATCAGCATTATTATTATTTTATCTGTGATATTATTACTATTATTGTAATTATCATTCGTATTCAATTCAATTCTGCAACGCTTGTCGCTTGCATAATTATAGCTAAATGTATGCATATATACGTATGTGTAGAATAACACTCAAGACATGTACAGTGAGAATTGTTAAATATCAGATGTTGGATATGACATTGCTATATTGTGCAATACTGCTGACATTTCTGTCAAGTCATCGCCACGTCATGGCTACGTCATCGTGCTCACTTAGCACTGAGCTCAGTTCCTTTGAGTTTCTTAGGGAGCCCCAGGGCATTTCGCCATTGTAGAGGTGTACAAACTCCGCATTTAACTTGCCCATGCTTGCCTGCTCTCCAGGCAAGCAAGCTAGCCGCACGTAAACAACAGTACAGGCAGGCTGCTGCACTCCTGGCCAGGTCAAGCTCAGCCCAACTTGGGCAGGCTACAGGTTAGCTTGCTTGCTTGCTTTCTTCTTCCTGCTGCATTAATCGATGTTTGCTCGTTCATTGTGCTGATATGAGACTCGCATGAATGCAGGCAGGAAAGGGGTTGTTACATGCCAGAATTTATATAGGATTCGTCAACACAAATATTATTTTGTATGGTTATTTAGTATTATGTTAATCATTACAAAGTTATGTTTAAATTTATTTCGTAATTCAGACGTCTTATGTAACTAATTAACAAATAATATTTCTCACTGTCAAACATAGTTACTTAATAAAAAGTAGTTTCTCTGAACAAAATATTTGAATATTTAAATAAACATAATGACAGCTGATGGAAGTATGACCATAAATATAATGCATTATTTATTATTCGAGAAAATTAGAAACAAAGATATACGCAATGTAGCTACAGGTCATAAATATCTTTAAAAGAATCGTTTTATAAGTAACTTTTTGAAATACATTTAATAATTTAGGAACCCCTTCCCCACAAAACCAAAAGAAATAACTATAAAACTAATCAGTTTAGAAATGTAATTTTACCATTTGCTCTCTTAGTTTGTGGTCGCCTCATACTATGCATACTGCATACCAATATTTAATGCATGGACACCTTTATCGCTTGTGTCATTGTGTCATTAAGTGTTTATAAAGACGGGAACGTTTTCGCTGATAAAATTTCCCGAACAGCTGAAAACCCTTTCGCTGGAGAGACTCGTAGCGGGTATGTTAAGCACCTTTTTCGCTACACAGGCCAGTCGCAGCAGCCTGTGCGAATTATTTTTCCACCACCGCAGTATATTTTCGTCACTAATAAACCCTTCTTGCAAGTATCTACTGAATTCATCATGTATCATTGGCGAATTTTCTACCCAATCATCAAATTTCGTTTTCTTACGTTGCACTGAATTTTCTTCATTTGAAGATGGGACTTCTTGTCTCTTTTGATTGGGTAGCTGCTCTGAAAATAATTGATATTTTATGCTAATAACAGAATGTTAAAATATCTAATTTGCATAGGTATAATAATAATAATAATAATAATAATAATAATAATAATAATAATAATAATAATAATAATAATAATAATAATAACCAGAGAACCTTACCTTCAGCACACATTTGTCGAGCTGCCTCGTAAACATACATTCGTTCTCCTGCATTTAGTTTCTTTAATGTGCGATATTTAGGCACCAAAAGTGTTGCAATTTTGTGTAACATAGTGACTTCCATTTTCTGCTCCAGGAAGACATTTGTTTCAAAAGCGTCAAGTAATGAAAATTCATTTAGTATGAAAACATTAAAATTTAAAAGAAATGAAATATTAGCTGTTCATCGTCATCCTGTGGAGTACAATGGGCTTTTAAGGCATAAAACCACGGAAAGGCCAGATGTAAAGTCGGGTCCTCATCACCCTCAAGATCAATTGTGGCTTCCTTAAATGGCTTAAGAAATGTTATAAGCAGGCCAGTAATGTCCTGATCATAACCGAGCATTTTATCAGAGGCACCCTCCTTCTCTAAAATAGTTCTCACAGCATCTATCTGGGAGTGAACTGATTGCAGCATGTCAAAATAACTGTTCCACCGAGTGGAAACATAGGGTTTCAGAGATGATTGTAACCTCACACATATGCCTCTTCTTTTAAAGTACGAAACCAGAGATTTCACTGAATGGATAACAGCTAACACATTAGGAACAGTTTCTTTCAAAAAGGGTTCACTCAGAACATGCTTCAAAACCGTATTAATAATATGAGCCATGCATGGAAGACGCTTGTATATGCTGAAGGCCTTAACAATATTGCTTCCCTGGCCTGTTACAAATGTAATTTTGCAAATATCTTCATGAGAAACGCCATGTCCTTTCAAACGATCTTCCAATTCACTGTGAATATTTTCACCAATTTTTGGACAGTCAGGGAAGGCCGAACACATTAATACATACCGTACTTATTGAGAGACCAATCTCTATTTATATAGTGCATTGTGACAGACATATAGTGCACACCCTTGTACTTATCTGTCCACAGGTCAGTGGTACTCGCACAGATACCTGATTTAATAGCACGTACTGTATCAGGAAGCGTTTTACTGTGCACTTTGTCCGCGAAAGTTGTACCTTCCTAGCAACTGTGACTCGAGAGAGTTATAACATTTTAAATATCCACCGAGCCATAATTTTTGCCCATTTCTATCAACGTTTGCCCTAAATTTAAAAATCCTTCACCCTCAATAGTTGTAAACGGTCTCAAGTCCTTGGCGCACATTTCCACGCACTTGTCAGTCACCAAGTCCTTGTCCTCTTTCAAAATATTTTTAGACTGTGGAAAATTTGGGTCAAATTTGCAGACATGTCGCAACATACTTGAGGTCCCTGAATGGGTGTTGAGTAGCTTTTTGCAAAAATTGCATTGCGAGTAACCTACTGGCTTATTTGATACCTGTTCATAAACACATGAAAATGTTTCCCATGCTAGACTTGAGCCCTGTTTTATTGCTGGAATAAATCCACCACTTTTTAATTTTTCTTCGATTTCCTTTACGGTTGATTTGTTCATTTTCCTGCTGGTTGCACCTCTAACTACAACAGAGCTACACTCGACGCAATACGTAGCTACACTAACATATAACGGCACAATCACGTCGCATCGATAGCAAATTTCACGTTCACTCTTGTCAAGTCCGGCAGTCCGAACGGGTCCCAGGCAACCTGTCAGGCTTAGGGAAACCCAGGTTTTGGTTTGCTATGACTAGCAGCTCAGTACGCGTGCACTCTTGCTTCGCTGACGCTCAAGCTAAGCTGCTTTGCTTGTTGCAGAGCAGCTTGGGGCAGGCAAGCCTGAAGTACAATTTGTACACCTTTACGCCATTGTAGGCAACACTTGTCGCGAGGTGGGGGTCGATGATGGTTATTTCTGGAGGTTACGTAGGTGCGTCAACTAACGTCTATAAAAGGTGGTGGCTGCATATTGTAGCGTCAATCATTATTCAACTGGAAGGAGAGGCGACAGTTGGTCGTAGTGTGAACGAGATGGAGAGGCCTCAGTCAGTCAACGGGAGTCATTAGTTAAACGGAAGCTGAACAGTGAAGAAGTCAAATGGATAAGTGGACAGTCATTATTCTACTGGAAGCAGAGGCCACAGTTGGCCATTGTGTGAACGAGATGGAGAAGACTCAGTGAGCCATTAGTCTTTGGTCATTGAGAGAGTGAGGCCAAAGTTGGTCGGTCACTTAGTTGAATACCATACAGATTTACCAAGAAATCATATGATATGGAGAAGAAGCAGTCACAAGGATGCATCACCAAGTTAGGCGTGACACATCTACAGTAAACACCAGATCTAAGGAATACGTCGTAATTACACTCAAAGTGTTGAAGGCACAGTCAAGTGAAACAGTGAGGGATATATTTTGTATAAATTGTTAAATGTCCGGTCAAGAAGAATTCAATTAAATAATTATGTAAATAAGTATTTGAATATGATAATAATAATACAGATAGCATGAGATACAGATTTAAATTACTTCGCAATGAATAACGCAAAGTCCAATTGTACAGCAGTGCGCATGCGTGAGCATGTGATTGCTTACAACCAATCAGTAACCAGAACCAAGTCTTGGATTTCCTGTATGTTGATAAATGTAAGTCAAGGGCGGGCTTGTGGTTGGGAACACGTCGAAGTCAGAGATCGACCGACTCTAGAGGAAAAAGCGGAGCCATTACCCCAGCTACCTAAAATACAGGGAGTATTATACGCCGGTTCGTTTAAAAGCAGTCCATTGACCCCTGCTGTACGGATTGCCTACCTCACAGGCGCTAAACTCCCCCCCCCGCCATTTTTAATCCAACCCTCGAATAATTTCCCGTAGTCATATCGTGTTTCTTCCGAACTATTTCCTAGACATTATCGTTTTTCAGAATTCCTTAGTTCATATTTTCCCTTCCGCCATATTTCAGATATTTGCTTCTAAGTTTCTGAAGCCATCCGTATCGCCGCCATGGCACCTTCTACTCAGTTGTTCCTATTGGTTGCTCTGCACATTTCACTTCCTTGGTACTCTATTACTGAGACGTATATCCATTTAATATTCATTAAAAAATTCCCCGTCTCACTGGGATTCGAACTCCAGCATTTAGCATCCGCACTCCTGCGCTTTGGTGTCTGTTTTTTTGTCACTCAGTTTGTTTGTTTGTTTGTCGATAACTTAAAAACTACGGGATATATTTCTACCAAACTTCATATTTAGAATCCACCAGTCCTTGGGGGGGGGGGCAATATTGTTTCTAAATCCCTGAACTGGCTGGGTTTTTTTCGAAACTGGAACCGTGATTTTGCTCTCCCACAAAACATACGCAACCAAACTTAATGTAAATCTACCTGCCTTAATGGAGATATCATTCACGTACCGTTTTTCAGTACAAGTCCCACCGGTCTTAACTCAAGAGCGGGTGCGTGTAAAGCATATTTATTATAACTTGAAAACTACTGGAGATATTTCAAACAGACTTCATATTTAGCAGCCACCGGTCTAAAGGTTAAGTCTCTAGGTCCATACCATGTCAAATTCCCAGTATGGACTGGGGGTTTATAGGGAACCGAAACAGTGATTTTACTCTCCCACAATATATACAAGACCAGTCTGACTGGAAATCGACCACCCTTGATGGAAATCCATTTCTAAAACTTTTTCTCATGTGCATTTTTTCGATAGAAGGGTTAATAAGGGAGATATCATAAACGGTCGGTTTTGCAGGCTGAATCCAACGGACATAGCCCAAAAGGTAGGTAGAGCAGATTCCTTATCTATATAAATAAAATCGTAAAGACCGTGTGTCTGTGCATTGACTATTTTGGCGGAATTTTCGTACAGTTATCCGTTTCAAGTGTAATAATGACCATCTGCATATTTGTTAGCTTTAGTTTCCTGAAAGTCATCATTTTAAAACCCCCGCCCCTCCCCAAAGCAAGATTAATGCACAATCTTCCAGACGAGCTAGAAAAGTGATATTTGGCAAAATTATATGTCTTAGCCGGTAATCAACGGGAAGCTTCCAAGATCTTTAAATATTTCATTTTCTACGCCCAAAAAATATCGGAATAATGAGACAATTTTAATTTCGGTGCAGACCTTCGTTTCGAAATATTTCGTGGCTAAACGGTTAAGTCATATTACAAAACGGATGACACAGTCTCAGTTCAATTTGGAGTGATCTACAACCTTGGTCCTATGACGTTTCGTCGTATTCTTTGCCCTCACGTTTTGAATTCTGGTCAGTGGAGTCTTTTGGACTTTTAATTTGTCATTCCATTTCGTCTTATTTCGTACCATTAGGGACCGATGACCTCGATGTTAGGCCCCTTTAAACAACAAGCATCATCATCATCATCATCATCATCACAACAGCCAGTGTTCAGCCATGGCCATTTAAATGTTGCAATGTCAAGGAAGCGATATTTTGAAGATGCGGTAGTACCAAAAGGTAATTGTTACGAGGAATGCACCGAGCAAATGGCTGCATGGTTTGGGTCACGAACCTATCAGTCTTTTTTTCACGATTATACCTACATTTTGTTCTTTGTACACGTATAATTCGTAGTTCGAATCACTTATACGAAAGGTATAATCTTATAATTGTACACGAACGTTGGCCAACCCAGTATCCATACGCGAGCCAACTTCTGTGTTTGTAGCTGTCATATTAGTACCCAAAATAATGCATTGTGAGAAACCCTTACCTAAATTTAACCCTATTCAACGTTTCTAACTCCATTTTACCCATAAATAGATGAGACAGGAGAAAATATCTTAAGACCAGCCACTTAGACCGCTAAATGGGGCGTCGTATGGTACAGTCCGTTTGTCGATAGGATGTATCGTTTAGCAGCAGTTAATCTGTAAATGAAGGTTTGTAATATTGTAAACATGCATATACTTCGTATGTCGATCTATATACACTGACTGACAGAGCAAATGCAACACCAAGAAGGAGTGGTTCGAAAGGGATGAAAGTTGGGGAAAAAACAGAGACGGCACGGACGAATAATTGATGTTTATTTCAAACCGATATGCAGGTTACACAATGCGCACGGCATCGACTCAGTAGGATGAAGGACCACCGCGAGCGGCGATGCACGCAGAAACACGTCGAGGTACAGAGTCAATAACAGTGCGGATGGTGTCCTGAGGGATGGTTCTCCATTCTCTGTCAACCATTTGCCACAGTTGGTCGTCCGTACGAGGCTGGGGCAGAGTTTGCAAACGGCGTCCAATGAGATCCCACACGTGTTCGATTGGTGAGAGATCCGGAGAGTACGCTGGCCACGGAAGCATCTGTACACCTCGTAGAGCCTGTTAGGAGATGCGAGCAGTGTGTGGGCGGGCATTATCCTGCTGAAACAGAGCATTGGGCAGCCCCTGAAGGTACGGGAGTGCCACCGGCCGCAGCACATGCTGCACGTAGCGGTGGGCATTTAACGTGCCTTGAATACGCACTAGAGGTGACGTGGAATCATACGCAATAGCGCCCCAAACCATGATGCCGCGTTGTCTAGCGGTAGGGCGCTCCACAGTTACTGCCGGATTTGACCTTTCTCCACGCCGACGCCACACTCGTCTGCGGTGACTATCACTGACAGAACAGAAGCGTGACTCATCGGAGAACACGACGTTCCGCCATTCCCTCATCCAAGTCGCTCTAGCCCGGCACCATGCCAGGCGTGCACGTCTATGCTGTGGAGTCAATGGGTCAATGGTAGTCTTCTGAGCGGACGCCGGTAGTGCAGGCCTCCTTCAACCAATCGACGGGAAATTGTTCTGGTTGATATTGGAACAGCCAGGGTGTCTTGCACATGCTGAAGAATGGCGGTTGACGTGGCATGCGGGGCTGCCACCGCTTGGCGGCGGATGCGCCGATCCTCGCGTGCTGACGTCACTCGGGCTGCGCCTGGACCCCTCGCACGTGCCACATGTCCCTGCGCCAACCATCTTCGCCACAGGCGCTGCACCGTGGACACATCCCTATGGGTATCGGCTGCGATTTGACGAAGCGACCAACCTGCCCTTCTCAGCCCGATCACCATACCCCTCGTAAAGTCGTCTGTCTGCTGGAAAGGCCTCCGTTGACGGCGGCCTGGCATTCTTAGCTATACACGTGTCCTGTGGCACACGGCAACACGTTCTACAATGACTGTCGGCTTAGAAATCACGGTACGAAGTGGGCCATTCGCCAACGCCGTGTCCCATTTATCGTTCGCTACGTGCGCAGCACAGCGGCGCATTTCACATCATGAGCATACCTCAGTGACGTCAGTCTACCCTGCAATTGGCATAAAGTTCTGACCACTCCTTCTTGGTGTTGCATTTGCTCTGTCAGTCAGTGTACATTCACTGAAGTCGAGTGTAGCGATGTAGAAAGGGTGTGTTTGCCATTATAATTAATATTTGACATCGATAGTGACTCTCAGCAGGAGGGCGTCTGCTATTGTAATCATTATTACTCTACACTTCGATTTTGACTGCCATTAGGAAAGGGATCCTTCTCCAACTCCTTTGTAACTAGCCTTAGTGAGGAGGAACTACCATTGTAGTTAATAATTTCCTTCTCGATTTCACTGGCAGATGTCAAGGAATGATGCATTTTTTCAAAACTCCTCTAACAGATTATGTCTGGGAGTAGACAAATGTTCCCGCCATTATAAACAAATTTTCCCATCTAAACTGTGACTGGCATTAGGCATGGCTTTGCTATTATAGTGGAAAATCACCAACTCGGCGTGACTGTCATAGAAAAGGAGCTTCTCATTATAATGATAACAGCACAACTCAGTTTTGACTGGCAGTAGGGAAGGTACCGAACCAGCTATTATAATAAAAACTCCTCAACTGTAATCTGTCTGGAAGTAGGAAAAGGGTACCTGCCATTGTAATGAAAACTCCCCAAATCGATTTTGACCACGCAGTAGGTAATGGGACCTGCCATTGTAACGAAAACTTCCCTACTCGACTGTGAATGGCAGTAGGCAAGTGAGGCTGCCGCTATTATCACAACTCCGCAACTCGCTCTTTACACTGGAAACAACGTATGGGAACCTCCCCCTCCCCCTCGCTGTTTCTGGATAACGCTAAGAGATGCAAATTTAAATGATCAAATCGCCTTTTGGGGTAGTGATTTGTGTGTTTAGCTGCCACACTCGGAGGCCCGGATTTGATTCCCGGCTCTGGCACGAAATTTGGATAGTGGTACGAGGAGTAGAGAGGTGTTCGATTCCCACCTCAGCCATGCTCGAAGTATTTTTTGCGTGATTTCCCGATTCTCCTCCGGGCAAATACTGGAATGGTACCTTCCAATCTTCCCATCCCCCACAACGCCTCTGTTCAGGATAACAGGTGAGGTACTGGTGCTCCTCCCCAGTTTTATCCCCTAACAGAAAGTGTCATGCTCCAGGACACTGCCTTGAGGCGCTAGAGGTGGGATCCCTCGATGAGTCCAAGGGAAAATCCAGCCCTCGAGGGTAAACGGATTAGGAAAGGACAGGATATAATAATAATAATAATAATAATAATAATAATAATAATAATAATAATAATAATAATAATAATGGGAGCACTAAAATAGAACACCTACAAGTAATATACAGCGTGTCATTGACCTAACCAGGGCGCGCGGCGTGGCGTGGTGGAAGGTCAATGGAATGACTAGCAAGCTGGACTCGCACCAGTTGCAAAGCAACAGTTTTTCAACGCCTCGCATTCTATGCTAGAGTGATGAGAAAAGAAGACTTAATTAAGATAACTTCCAGATTTCAGGTTCCTAATACTTCAACATATAAACATAAATATTTATACACACCGAGCTCGATAGCTGCAGTCACTTAAGTGCGGCCAGTATCCAGTAATCGGGAGATAGTGGGTTCGAACCCCACTGTCGGCAGCCCTGAAGATGGTTTTCCGTGGTTTCCCATTTTCACACCAGGCAAATGCTGGACTGTACCTTAATTAAGGCCACGGCCGCTTCCTTCCCATTCCTAAGCCTTTCCTATCCCGTCGTCGCCATAACACATAACTGTGTCGGTGCGACGTACAGCAAATACCAAATATATATATATATACATTCCTAAATATTTCAGTGTGATTTGATAGACTTTGATGTTCTTTCAAGAATGAAACACAATATTCTATTTTAAGTTGCATCCTGGATAATTTTCGTTAGCCACGAACCTGCTACGCAGGCGAAGCAGGGGGAGAGGTGATACTCCCACGTGGCGCGTCCCAGGTGGCAGATAGGGGGTCCTAACCGGCTTACCGGCGGACTTGAGGGAAATAAAATACCCCTCGCGGACCAAACACACTACCTCCTGTGGGTGGGGGAGGCAGACGAATAATACACCCACGGTATCCCCTGCCTGTCGTGAGATGCGACTAAAAGGGACGACCAAGGGATGATTGTATTAGAACTATGAAACTACTTGTGATTAGTACCACCACGCGGAGAACACCAAGGGTCGCTTTTACTTGCGCGTAGTACCACTATATTAGGTACGAAATAGGTTTGTGATTAGTAGCACACTGGAGCACCGTGCGGTCGGCTTTTGCAGTACCTGTGATTAGTACCACCATATGAGCAGGACCATGGGATGATAGCTACCATGGCTCTGCCTTGCCCATGATTAGTATCCACTATTTGAGGAACACCACGGGATAGGGGAAGGTCCCTGTGGTTAGTAGTCTACTCTTATGTGATGAACACCATAGGGTTGCGTTGCCTGTAAATGGCGCCGCAATGTGAGGAAAACCATAGGTCTCTATTATATGTCGAATTTCATAACCTGTGAGTAGTACCATAATGTGTGGAATACCGCGAGTCTCTGCTACTTTTGTTTAGTACCGCAACATGACAAATACCATGGTTCTACTTTCCTAGCGATAAGTACCGTTATGAGGGGCCGATAACTTGGATTTTGGACCCCCTTTAGACTGCAAGCATCCTCGGTTCAGTATTATGCTCTAGCAGCAGTCCCTTGGTCAGTAATCCTATTGTTTTTCCGTCAGTTTCTATGAATGTAAGGTATTGCGGGTGGCATCCACTGATTGTTTTAAATTCATATCCATCCATTCATTCTTCGTCCTCATGTTTTGAATTCTGGTCAGTGGAAAATTTTTGGCTTTTAATTTGTCATTCCATTTCGTCTCATTTCGTACCATTAGGGGCCGATGACCTCGATGTTAGGCCCCTTTAAACAACAAGCATCATCATCATCATCAATTTTCGTTAGCGACTTTGTGTGATGAATGTGATTGATATGTTCCTCTACAGGATCTTTCTTATAAACCCAGGCCGAGCGCACGGTGTGTGTATTCTGCGGTACAGCAGCTGCCTCAGCGCAACTTACGTCGCGCTCGGCTGCCCTGCTTTAAGTGTATATACGATCTTCATGAAATCTTCGCTTATAAAATATGCTGGAAGTGTCATCCTTTATAAACACCATTAGGACTTTCTGCACACCAATAGCGAGAGTTATGTCTGTTCACGCCACCATTTAGATGAAACCAGGTCTCATCCGAAAAGAACACAAGATGTGGGTCGAATAAACGATGCAAGATACCACTCAAAATATCTCACTCTTGTGGCCAGATCAGCAGGTTGTAAACAATGAGCCCGTGTAAACCTGTACGGTTTGATATGTAACACCTTTTTAGCTCTGTGTGCAGAATAAACCGAAACCCCTATTTGTGCTAGTTTTTTGAGTGATTTATTCGGTGATCGTTCAAGATTCGCACCCATGTCATCTAGCTTTTCATCTCTTAAAACTGCTCGTGTGCGCGCATGTTTTATTGAGCACTGAGCCAGTAGTTTCAAATTTATTGACAGTTACGTGAATCTGTGCTCACCAGGAAATTGCTGAACAAATGCATCGCGTCGCCGTCGAGCCGACACGTACATAAAATAAATTTTACATACGAGAATGCGGTGTTTCAATTACAACTGTCTCAACATGTTAACAGCTGGCTACTGATGCTAGGTCGAGCCCGTGCACGCCCCTTGCAAGGTCAAGAATTAAGCGCGCGCCTCCCGTACAGCTGCTTAGGTCTCCGAGAGTAGAAACGCCGCTGGACGGTCTGGGTTTATAAGAGAGAGCCTGTATTTATCGCACCCCATCTGCGTGGTATCGTCATTTATTGAATACGTCATGCATTTATTAAAACTAGCGCGAGGTTGCGAACAAAGGAAAGCGTGCCAGACCTATGACACCCATGACGGAGAAAAGTAGACCAGCGAAGGGGGAACCGCGACCGGGATTTACAGATTAGTCTCCAACTCTGCTAACCGAGTCACCTAAGTACTAACTACAAGTATAAATATCGGAAAGAAACAGGGATGGAATGCTTGTAAAATGTACGGATAATTACACCTAGGAGCTACATGACGGAAAACTGGAAGGGACAGAAAATATTGATTGGATTTATCTAGTGTCGATAGTTGATTAGATCTGTTATATCGAATATTCAAATATTAGTCACCGTGGGAACCGAAGCCATAGCAACACAGTGTTTTTGATGTTTTATCAGTAATCCCCCTAGTGTAGCGTCTCCCCACGTATGTGATAAATGAGGAACGACAGACGCTCGGTCTATTCCCATCTAGAGAAGGTTGTGCGTATGAGCTATTGCGTGTCAATAGAACAATAGAAGTGTAGAACCGCACGATGGCAGTGTAATAGTAATTGCGATTATTCAATATAATCTCTGAACTTACTACGAGAGAAGAGTATTTCACTAAAGGCATAATTGAAATTACCACGGTGAATGCTACTATAGGGCGTGTAACTTATGAGAAACGGTGCAATAAAACAATAATCAAATAAAGCGCGAAGGGAAAACTAGATAAAGGCGGAAGTATTGGGCATGTTTCCATATGTTATTTAATACTAAATTCCAGTACAACTTGAGTAAGCAACCAGAGTGGTCGTGTTGAATGCAGAGTGCGGAGAAACATGGTAGGCATTGAGCAATACCGGGCGGCGATTGGGAGCTGGCAGCGAAGGCAGAAGAAGACGGCAGGACGTGCGGCGAACAACGGAGAGCAAGATGGGAGAGGCACTACTAGTAGCGGCGGTGATAACCATGCTACTAATTATAGGAGGTGTGGAGATGAACCCGGGCGCAAACATGAGCTGGGAGGACTGGGAGAAGATTAAGGAGCTGATAGGGGACGCTGTTAAAGTAAATGCTAGAGACGAACTGGTAAAGGAATTGAGAAAGGAAAGGTTTATTGGATAAAATATAGAAGTGAAAAATATAATAGAAAGTTTGACATAGTATCACTCTTGGAAACATGGCTAGAGGTAGGCAGGGAGATAACTTGGGGGGATTTACGGTCAGGCACAAGTCAAGAAAAAAAAAAAAAGAATCAAAATGGCCGATCGCCCGGAGGAATAGTTGTGTTAGTTAAAGAAGAGTTTAATGAATTAATAGAAGATATTGAGAGTGACATTGAAGGAGTTATATGTATAAGATTTAACATGGGCAGAGAGGTAGGGAGAGAAAAACATATTTGCTTGGCTTTTGCCAACTGTCACCCCAAAGGATCTCACTTCCTTTCAATCTACAATACAAAACCAATAAGTGGTACCTATCAATGTATAAAATAATAATTTTACGAACCTCAACCTAGTTGTTTCGCAGCAACCGTGTAAACAAAATGATAGGCCCTACAAAATAAAGTCACCATAACTTAAAAGAGCAACGAACACAAGACCATTCTTATAAACACATAAATACTTCTCTAAAGTTACAGTAAACACTATATTGATGTAAAAATACCATAAGAAATCACGCTAATGATTATAAATAGAGCAAGCATGTAAACAAATCGCCAGTCTGTTTACAGCCTTCTCAAGTTATTATTATTATTATTATTATTATTATTATTATTATTATTATTATTTCATTCTTTCTTTCTTTCTTTCTTTCTTTCTTTCTTTCCTTCCTTCTTTCTTTCTTTCTTTCTTAAAATCGGTTTACCCTCCAGGCTTGGTTTATCCCTCGGACTCAGCAAGGGATCACAACTCTACCATTTCAAGGGCAGTTTTCTGAAGCGTCAGATTTTGGGTTGGGGATACAACCGGGGAGGAGGACCAGTACCTTTCCCTGGCGGCTTCACCTGCTTTGATGAATAGGGGCCTTGTAGGGGGATGGGAAGATTGAAAGGGATAGAGAGGGAAAAGGGAAGGAAGTGGCCGTGGCCTTAAGCTAGGTACCATCCCGGCATTTGCCTGGAGAAGTGGGAAACCACGGAAAACCACTTCGAGAATGCCTGAGGTGGGAATCGAACCCCCTCCACTCGGTTGACCTCCCGAGACTGAGTGAACCTCGCTTAAGCCCTCGTGCCACTTTTCAAATTTCGAACCTGGACCTCCGGGGATGGCAGCTAATAACGCTAACTACTATACCACAGAGGCGGATTATTATTATTATTATTATTATTATTATTATTATTATTATTATTATTATTATTATTATTATTATTATGTGCGACTCCTCGGCTGAGTGGTCAGCATTGAGGCCTTCGGTTCCCGACCGGGTCGGTAATTTTAATCGCGTCCGATCAATTCTTTTGGCTGGAAGACTGGATATTTTTGTTTGTCCCAACACTTTCCTCCTCTTCATATTCAGACAATACACTACACTATCAACCACTACAGAAACACGCAATGGTGATTACATCCCGCGTCAGGAAGGGCATCTGGCTGCAAAACAGGGCCAAATCCACATGTGCGACACAGTTCGCACCCGCGACCCCACAGGTGTGGGAAAAGTAGTAGAAAAAGATTATTATTATTATTATTATTATTATTATTATTATTATTATTATTATTATTATTATTATTATTATTATTATTATTATCATCATCATCATCATCCGAAATCATCCCAGTTTTAGACTTCTCGGAACACTAACACTTCCTGGTAATTATCACTAAATTGAACCTCAGTGTTAAGTGTCACAAATTCTTGGCAGGAATCGGGTTGAAAGGTAAGAGGTTGGCCAGAGAGATAAACGTTTTACCCAGGAGAACTAGGAAGAAGATAAAATAAATTCACGATACGAACATTCTCTTGAAGGTGCCCTTCCGGTCCGTCTCTGTTATAAGTGGGCAACATTGAACTTTAATAAGTTACTTAAATTACTTATCATTGCAGTTACTGTCTGGAAATACTGTAATTATCTGAGCTATCGATGCGCGTTGTTCTTACGTAAAAGGAGAAGCCTTGAGTATCACTGAACAAACAAACTGGCCCTCTTATCCTGTGCTACGGTTTTGCGGTTCATATGATGGCTGTCATTCTACTAAACTACATTGATCAGTGTTATAAGATACTAGAGTTAATTTCATTCATCAATAAGGTAACCAGATAACTATGCTGAATTGGGGGACACATAAGACTGAAATGTAGGTCATCTGATTCTGATATAAAATATTAGAAACTGTATCAATCCGACTAATTTTGTCTCTAGTGAAGTTATGGTTGTTCTCTACATATAAAGGCATTAAAGAAAACTGCGTTACGGATATTACAAAGAAATGGAATGGCGTATGGCTTTTAGTGCCGGAATGTGTCCGAGGACTTCGGCTCGCCAGTTGCAGGTCTTCTTATTTGACTCCCGTGGGCGACCTGCGCGTCGTGATGATGAAATGATGATGAACAGGACACGCACACCCAGCCCCCGTGTCAGGGGAATTAACCAATTATGTTTAAAATTCCCGACCCTACCGGGAATCGTACCCGGGACCCCTGTGACCAAAGGCCAGCACGCTAACCATTTAGCCACGGAGCCGGACATTACAAATGAATGATGTAATTAATAGGGGGCAGACGTTGATGACCTAAAGAAATCGCTGAAAATGATCAATAAAATGCCAAGGGGGGGCTACTAACGCCATAGGGGAAACGGAGTCATTACTCCAGCTTATAAATACAGTAAGGACTCTATGTTGTTTTGTCTAAACGTAGATCATTGAGCCCCAAGCTGTGTGGGTTGCCTACCGCACAGGCGCTGCTACCCCCCCTCCCCCCATTTTCAATTCAACCCTTAAACAACTTCCCTTCAGAACCTGTGTCCATTACAATGGACATAGCATATTTTCACTTATAACAGAAATGAAAGGGTTTCCGTAGTGTTTTTGACCGTCTTTCCATCTCGGTTGACATGTACACTCAACACACATTCAGTGCTGCAGCCACTGTTGGCAGCTGGATTTTAAGGCGGAAATTACAACCAAATAATGTTTAGTGCACATAAAAAAATCAGGTATGAAGGGGTTAAATTTATGGGAAAATGCTATAAAATATGTAAAAAATGACTTTAAAATATTTACTGAGCAAGTAGCCGTACGGTTAGGGTCGCGCAGCTGTGAAATTGTATTCGGGAGATAGTGGGTTCGAACCCCACTGTACCGGGCGAGTTGGCCGTGAGGTTAGGGGCGCGCAGCTATGAGCTCACATCCAGGAGATAGTGGGTTCGAACCCCACTCTCGGCAGCCCTGAAGATGGTTTTTCATGGTTTCAAATTTTCACCCCAGACAAATGCTGGGGCTGAACCTTAATTAAGGTCACGGCCGCTTCCTTCCCATTCCTAGGCCTTTCCTATCCCATCGTCGCCATAAGACCTATCTGAATCGGTGCGACGTAAAGCAAATAGCAAAAACCGAACCTCACTGTCGGCAGCCCTGAAGATGGTTCTCCGCGGTTTCCCACTTTCACACCAGGCAAATGATGGGGCTGTACCTTAATTAAGGCTACAGCCGCGCTTCCTTCCCACTCACAGCACTTTCCTATCCCATCGTCGCCGTAAGACCTAGTAGAATCCTACAATCATTTAGCATAAGCTGAGAAGGGATAGGGATGTTAATTTCTATTTTTACAATTCGAATGCCATTACTTACATCGGCGAATTCGTAGGCTTCATTCCGCCGTTCTTCGGGAACAAAGTGCTAGCTCTACATCCAGTAAAACATTATTTATATTCACTTCCAAGTAAATTAGGAATAATCATTTATATAAAACGAACTGTGCAGTGAATAGTAGTAATTTATTGCTTTAAAACCGTTGTTTCACATTCGCCAGAATTCAGTTTACTCTAATATTTTAAAGTTTTTAAAAATTTTATTTACAATTTGTTTTGCGTCACACCGACACATATAAGCTTTGTGTCTCACGGTCAATCACACCTGCTTCAAGCTAAGTGTAAAATCTGTGTATGTATAAGGTAATATTTAATTGAAGAATGTATCCTACAATTTTGAAGGGCTAAGTTGGAGTTGGCTGGCATAAAATGAAGTTGAGATAACTCCACGCCAAGCGACTAAATTTACAGGTCTGTCTAATTTAAATATTATGTTTTGTAGCTAGAGATGTAAATGCTTGTCCCTTTAAATTAAGTAATTAATAAATCAGAAAATCGCGTTCTATAAGTGGCGTGTGTAATCGAGTATATTGCGATGGTGAGGAAATGCCTTGTCGTTATTCTAGTGTGGTGGCGAATTGTCTATTATTTATATCAGCGCGCAAGACTTTAAAATGTGTTCAAAGTTCTTTAAAATTTTAGAAGTGAAGTTAAATATTGCACTGAAAATCAATGAAATAAGGTTCGGGCTGGTAAAAGTTACAATAATGATAACGATAAAATAAACGTTATGAGTGTGATGAAGTAATCCAATAATAATAATAATAATAATAATAATAATAATAATAATAATAATAATAATAATAATCACGTCAGGATAAAATTGAGATGATAAATAATGCGTTCAGCAATTATAAGCGAGATTTGTGGCTTATATCGAAATCGAGTGAGGTATGATAAAGTAGGCATTTTTTGTAAACTTAAATTTTGTGACACCGTGTATTTGTGATACAGAAAATCACGGTATGATATTTTGCTCCTGAGGTCAGGGGAAGTAAATTGTGAGATCATTATAAAATTGTTTGCTCATGGGATCGTTTGTATTTTAAAAGTTTTAAATAAGGAGAAAATGGATTGTAATGGAAATGAAATATTGTGAGAATACTTAGGAAGAGGTTAAAGGCAGAGTGAGCCTGTATTTTATGAGTGATGTTGCATGGGCAGGATGCCGAGGATACGAGGTCCTGTATTTCGATGGAGATGAATTTTTGTGACATGGTGTATAAGTTGAGGTGTAATATTTCTGAGGTCCGGCCCCGCGGTGTATGGGCAACGCGTCCGCCTGTCACCCGGCGGCCCGAGTTCGATTCCCGTTCGGGTCATTGGTTTTTAATTGCTATGATTAATATCCCTGTCCTGGGAACTGGGTGTTTGTGACGTCCTTAATCTTCCTTTTCTCACACACAACATTCCACACTACCGCCATTCCAGTTACACGCAGGTTCATACAAATGGTGCCAGTAGGGGTAAAAGATCCACATGGGTCGACTCCCCGAACAAATAGCAAATATATATATACAGTGGTGGTCAAAATAATAGAGCCACCTGGCAAGGGTTTGGAATTAAGTGCAAATTTATTACTGTACATGTTTGTACTATGATGGAAACAACATTTTACGTTGTACAGGAACCATTACAACAGAGTCACATTGTACCACAGTCAGTTATATAGATAACACAACTCAAACTAATCAATAATATTCAAAAGAATACCAGACCACAGGGTCAAAAAATAGAGCCAATTGACACAAATATTTTGTACTTGATCTCAGTCTTATGAAAGTTACAGGAACAGTCGTTTCTGCATGGGAGTGCATTAGTACTTCGTGGGGTAACCCTTATTTTTGAGGATTGCCCTGCACCTCTTACCCATAGAGTCGACTAAACGCCTGCATTCGTCGCTGCTGATCGCATACCAGGCTCTCTGAATTTCCTCCCAAAGTTTATCTAAAGATGTAGCTTTTGAGCGGTCAATTCTCTTGTCTACGATCTCCCATAAGTTCTCAATGGGTGATGCGTCAGGGGATTGAGGTGGCCACTCTACTTCGATATGGTGATCTTGAAAAAACTGCCTTAAGATCCTTGCAGTATGCTTTGGATCGTTATTGTGCTGAAATTTCCATTTCAGCGGCATTTCCTCTTCAGCATAAGGCAGCATCACATTTGCCAAGATGTCTTTGTACACTTCTGCGTTCGTTATGCCGTTGATACGGTGTATTGGACCAATGCCGTACCATGAAAAACTTCCCCATACCGTAACACTTCCGCCACCGTATTTCACAGTTTTTAAAGTGTACTTGGGATTAAATTCCTGGTTTGGTGGGCGGCGCACATAGACTTTTCCGTCTGAGGCAAACCTATTATACTTGGATTCATTGGACCAAAGGATGTTCCTCCATCAAATATTAGGTTTTTGTTCGTTTCTCCGGGCGAAGGCCAACCTTTTCCGAACATTAACTTTTGATACATGTGGCTTCTGTCTCGCAATGCGCCCATTCAATTTTGCGGATCTCAGTCGTCTTTGAATCGTTGAGGTTGATGGTTGAACATCATTTTTGTCGCTAAACAAAATGGCTTTCAGTTGTGGTGTTGACAAAAATGGGTCTTTCTTTACTTCCCTAGTGATGAGTCTGTCTACGCAAGGAGTAGTTACACGAGGTCGCCCCCTGTTCTCCACCTGCGGCTTTGTCTGTTTTGCCAATTTAATGGCGTTCTGGACTAGTTTTCGTGAAACGTGTAAATCTTTGGCTATTTGATTCATGGACATCCCACTTTTGAACATCCGGAACATTACTATACGCTCATCATCACTCGTATGCTTTGCTCTGCCCATCTAGAAGAATGTAAACAAAACAAAACGTCAATTTACATACAAAATAATATTGAGTGGAGGTTTGTTGACAAATAATATCGCTGGCTCCCAAAACAACTGCAAAAATCAATTTGAACGGGACTTCTGTAAAACGGCTCTATTATTTTGACCCATAAGATTCTTACCTTTATGCCTCTTTTCGCACATCTAGCTCAAACGCTTCCTTTCGTACGAGTACAGATAGCAGCGACGTCTTCCCTGATGTTATCTAAAAGGGACTGACAACACGGCACTTATGGAGATTTTGCGAACTAATAGATATCCTAGTTCTTAATCCCGTCAATAGAGGTGGCTCTATTAGTTTGACCGCCACTGTATATATTTCTGAGACAGGCTGTATAAGATCAACGATGTCCTGTATCAGTCCAGAACGGTTGATGAATTTAAAGGTTGCCAATTCTAAGTGAACGCATTGTAACGTCTATTTTAAGTACAAGTTGATGTTCCCCCATGACTACTATTTTATGTAAGACCGTAGGTAACAGCAATTAAGTTTAAGTGACGATTCTATTTGATACCAGCGAGGTGCAATTTTGTGATAGCCGAATTCACGAACGAAATGCATTCTGACACACGGTCAAGATAATACTTGATTATCGTAAATTGAATTCTATTGTGTTTCTTTACGAGACGAAATCATTGCTGACTAGAAGCATTGCAGGTGTGAAAAATGATTTTTTTGGAATGATAGATTAGCTTGAGTAGACTGATGGAAAGTTACTTCACTGGACAGTTTACGGTGATGCCTGTTTGGAATGTTAACATGGAAGGCCAGTTGGAGCCTCACGCTCGAGTTATGCCCTGAATATCGTGATGGTAGTGATTATTGTTTTCAGTGATATTACATAATCTCAAACGAGAGTTGAGTTTATTTTTATTTAGCAAACTTCACTGCATGTGTTGAGATTGTATTGTGGAATACATTAAACTATTCGGACATGTTTAACTTCGATTTCACGCTTTATTGAATGAAATGTATACAGTAATATTTCCATGTTCGAGTTTATTTTTTGTAGGGAATTTCACTTCATGTGTTAGAGTTTCAACGAGGATCAGATTTAATTATCCGGACTTTGTATTAAAGCTTCGATTTCGCCTGACAGTATGTATGATGTGTAGATACCATAACGTTGGCTCAACGATAGATATAGGATGCCGCGTGCATTATATAACTTACGGATGAGTAGACACTGTAACGCTGGCTCGACGACAGGATTAGGGCATCGTCTGTTCATAGTCAAATCATAGGTTAGGCATTTTTGCGAATCGACTTGAACGATGTTAGTGTTTGCAGTAGTGGATACGAATGCGAAATGTGTTAGCAGGGACTATTTAGGCCATGTTTCGGCATAATTCTTACTAGCCAGAAGGTGCTCCCATGATAGCGTTGCATCAGTAATGGCATGAAAGTAAGGGTTGTCGCACGTGGAAACCTAGCTAATGGAGACTGATCCTTACTGGTTAGCCGCGCGTGTTCAAGTTCGATGAACTTTCGTTTTATATTTTTTTATTTTCTTTACTGTACTTTAAGATTTATTGTTCCGGTGTCCTATATATTATGATAATGCCGTGTGTTGACACTTAGTTGATTTATGTATGATTTACACGACGAATACGGTTTCTATTCGTAAGTTGTTAATATACTTTATTTTCATCTTTCGTTATACACATTATTTATGTGAGACGTTGATCTACCGATCACTTGTAGTTTAGTTTAATGGGACAATTGTAGGTAGACACGTTTATGATTGCAGTCATATTAATAGAAAATTGGAAAGATTTCCTTTCGTGTTTTTTTATCGTGGACTTGCATTTTAACAAACTTAACGAAGTAATTGTTTCATAACCTGAAAGTGGGTTTAGTAAGAACATTTTCAAGTGATTTAACACTTTTCTTTAATGAATTAATGTTAATGTTTTCCACTCGGATCAGGTGTTGTTTGTTCCTTCTGAACATTTGTTTGGGGTGATGCGTGTTTCAGCATCTGGATTCCTCTGTAACTTAAGGGTGTCACGAGATGACGATACATGGTGCAATCTTATTTTTGATTGCGATCATTGCTGTTAACTTTTAATGAACACCATGCTTTCTAGAAATATTTCAGAACCTATCCAACGCAACTGACAGTCGATTTGGTTCGATTGAGGGTCCATTCGGTGGATGTTCCAATATTCGATAGGATACTAGACTGGTGGATTACCTTAATTAAATGCAAATCTGGAATTCTACTTGATTTGCCACGGATCGTGTGGATTAACTCTCAGTTATCGTTTGGATCAATGGTGGCCAATTTTCAGGTTTTATTCTCGTTTTCTTTTTTTCTGTCCACGAAATGTTTACAATGTTTTCAATAAAACTTCACCAATAACGTTATGTATTGTGACTGCGTTAAAATATTGTGACAATTTTATGTGACTTTCTTAACCTATTTAATGAATGAATTATCATGATTTAAACTGAATAAATATTTTAGTAAGCACATTTTTGCCCCTCATTTAAGTAGTTATGCTCTCCTCTGACCCCTATCGTTCGGTCGATGAAGTGACAGAAAAAACTCGCAACGACCCCAAGATCTAAGTATACGATATTGCTCTACTGAAGCAGTCGAGGTAGACGACCAACGATGGAAGGTAAGTTCAAGGGTTCAATATGTGTCACGAGAGATTATAAATAGGCTACACAATTCTAAGGTTATATCGGTGTCCTTCAGTGACCATCATGCTCTCATGTTCCATTACTCAACAACAGTACGACCACCTCTACATGGGTAAGGATACTGGAAACTTAATGCGTCCCTCTTGTACGACCAAGATGTCCAAAATGATTATCGAACACTATGGAAGAAATTGCGAAGTAAACCATCTAAATACCATTACAATGTGACATGGTGGACTGATATTATTAAACCAGAATTTAAACGATTTTTCAAAATATTTCCAAAGAACGGACATAGGAAAAGAGGAATACATTGAACTTTTATTAAGAAGTTTGATACCAGCTTCAACGACAGCAAGCCAATGGAGGGAACGTCACTAATGCAGTGAAAGAAATCAAACGCACAATCATTAATTTTCGACAGAATCATCTGAAAGGGGCATTCATCCGTGCGAAAATGCCATCAGTAGTTGAAAAAGAGCGGTCATCACTATTTCACATTTTGACTGAAAGATGTAAAGGGAACTCCAAATTGGTGCAGACTACTTCACAACACTCTTCAATGACAACTCACACATTAATCAGCATTTTTGACAGCATTTTACATCACGGTCTACCAACATTGGATAAAGAAGATAGCTCTAGTTTGATTGTAGATATTACCTCGGCGGAAATCCTCGCTGCACTTTCCCAAGCACAGCGTCATCGCTCTCCAGGACCAGATGGAATCATTTATGAATTCTACAAAATAATGTGGAAAATAATAGGGGAAGACCTGCTGAAAGTGTACCAAGACATACTAGAGAGGCCACACATCCTAATGAAAGATTTCACGCCAGGAATTATTATTTTAATTCCCGAAACCATAAGACCTCTAGGAATGGAAGACTTCAGGCCGATCACCTTACTAAATACAGATTACAAGATGTTCGCTAAAATAATAGCATCTAGAATAAAACTGCAGTTGCAACAGATCATCGGACAATGGTAATCGTGTGGGACATCATGTCAAAATATTATCTCCAATCTGTAAGTGCTGAGAAACGTTATTCTCTTACAGTACACGACAAAGCCTCGTCGAACCTTCTTCCAACGACACTCGTAAGTCTGGACTTCAATAAGGCCTTCGACAGCCATATATATGGTCCACAATGCAAACTATCGCCTTTCCATCCAAATTGCTTGAGTGCATTAAAGGACTGTATAGAACAGCAACCTCAAGAATAATTATAAATGGGAAAATACTGTGAAAATACCTCTACGGAAATCAGTTCGTCAAGGATGTACCCTCTCTATGCTTCTGTTCATCGTAGTGCTGGAACCATTTCTTCGCCGAGCGTATGCTGACGACGTTTGTATTATCCTAACAGAACCATCCGACGAAAAGCGAACTCCAAATATAATCCACTAATTTGAGGAAGATTCAGGATCGAAGGTAAATAAGAAAAAGTCAGGAATGCTGCTCCTTGGCTGACATCAATTACCTGCGCCTAATAGATCACTGCCCATTGTAACTAAACTGAAGATCTTAGGAATTGCTTTCCAACAAAATTTTAAAGATATGCTAACAGAAGATTGGACGTCGGTAACTAATAAAGTTAGGAACACCTTAATGCAGCAGCATACTAGGTCTCTGAATTTCACCCAGAAAGTATGGCATATTAATGTGTTTGCTTTATCCAAAATATGGTACTTTGCTCAAGTTCTACCTGCAACAAAACAAATAACACAGCGCACAGAACTCTGTACAGGGCACTATCTTTGGGGAGGTTCTCTGTGTAGGGTGAGACGTGATCAGCAATACTTGCGACTACACATGGAGGACTAACCTAATTTGCGTAGACCTGAAATGTAAGGCTCTCCTGGGAAGGACGATACTTAAATCATTATCAGGAGTGCAAAGTCGAAAAGAACTGACGTTTCTTCAACCTCCTGAGCCAGATGTAAGAGGTGGTCGACATAGGAACATACAGCCTGCTTTCCATACCATCATTGGAATACTTGACAGTCTCCCGCAGGACCGAAAAGAAAGAAAAGAATTTCACTCGACGAAGAATTGCTACACTTACCTGCTGAAAGGATTTCAGAAACCAAACCGACTGAACAAAAATTCCCGCAAAGAAAAGGGTGTGGTAAAATGCTAACAACAAACAAGTACCAACACAGTGGAGATCATCAGTCTACTCGGTAATTAACGATATCGCTCCAACTGCAACAAAGCGCTTTCGTCACAACTTGTCTGAAGGTAATATATGTGGACATTGCGGTGAACTCGATACCACAGTGACCGGGCGAGTTGGCCGTGCGTTTAGGGGCGCGCGGCTGTGAGCTTGCATCCGGGAGATAGTGTGTTCGAATCCCACTGTCGGCAGCCCTGGTTTCCCATTTTCACACTAAGCAAATGCTGGAGCTGTACCACTAGCAAATATATATATACCACAGTGCACCGAGTAACATCTTGTCGGGAAGCGCGACCTGTCCTGACATGGGCTGTCAATACAGTGCAGAAAATACAAGCAGGTCTGTCTTCGTTATCGACTGAGCAGCTAATGATTGGAGAATTCAACTGGCGGAAAAATCAAAAGTGAATGCTCTAACTTGGTTGATAGCGGCGGCAGTGCATTGGAATTTAATGTTGGACGTTAGTGGACTTTATAAAATCAATCAAGACTGCTCGTTGGGAAATGGTAAAAAACCGCAATATAGAGAAATATGCGAAACTTTTATTTCATTTTTAAATAATGTTTTTATTTTATGTACTTACTATGGTGATGTAATGAGAATTGAAAACATTGAGATGGCTTGTATTCTTTTCAAAAGATTATAATTCTATTTTTTATTTTTTATTTCAGTTATAAAGTGCAGTTTTTGTTTTATAATAATCTCAACACTTTTATACAATTATACAGGTGTGCTTATAGTTTTCAGCACACTACTTTTCTTTAAACTGTCATGTTGGTTTTTCTTTTTTAATTGATTGATTTGAAATTTATAATTTGATTTGTAATTAGTAATTTTGTAATTTTTGAAAGGTTAATAAAAAATGTATATTAATAAAAATGTGCTGTTGTACAACAAACCTCCTTTCCACACTCACTTTAACACTGCAGAGTTTACGAAATAAAACACGCCCATCTGCTGTAAGACGTATTTTCCAGATTCATACACTATTTGAATTAAAAATATTTTGTGATGGCTCTTTTGGCATATTCGTTGCGCAGAATTACTTGAGAGGATAATTCTATACTGAAGCGGAAAGTTAACTGATGTTAACTGTTGTTTCTAACCCCTTTTCGTTCCCATTTATTCTTGGCTTTGAGGAACACGGGGGTGGATGACTGCTCTAGGGGTGGTTGCGAAATACATTCTCCTAATTATCCGAGTTCTGTATTGTATTCCTGCACATGACATTGGAAACACAGGACTCAGGGGTATAAATCCTTTCCTTTCTTGGTCACCAACAACTGTTGGTCAGTTTGCTTGGTTATGAAAGATATTTAGCAAATTTAATCACATGTAAGAAACATTCATAATATTTTATGTTGTCACATGTGAACTTTTATCAGTCTGGCAATAAATACAAGCATAAATTTATAAAAATTCATTTCAGAATGTTATAAACATTCTTGAAAATGCTATATATTGACCTAAAACTTCTTGAAAGTTGAAATAATGACTGAACACCCCAAATAGGCAAAAAAAAAAAAAAAAATCCAAAACAATGGTAAATAAAAACCTGTTATTTTCGTTTGTTGTATCTTTCCTTCTTTCTTTCTTTCTTTATCTTAATTCTTTTACCCTCCAGGGTTGGTTTTTCCCTCGGATTCAGTACCTCGCCCAGGTGGTCTCACCTGCTATGCTGAACAGGAGTCTTTTGAGGGGATGGGAAGATTGGAAGGGATAGACAAGGAAGAGGGAATGAAGCGGCCGTGGCCTTAAGCTAGGTACCATCCCAACATTTTTTTTTTTTGCTAGGGGCTTTACGTCGCACCGACACAGATAGGTCTTATGGCGACGATGGGATAGGAAAGTCCTAGGAGTTGGAAGGAAGCGGCCGTGGCCTTAATTAAGGTACAGCCCCAGCATTTGCCTGGTGTGAAAATGGGAAACCACGGAAAACCATCTTGAGGGCTGCCGATAGTGGGATTCGAACCTACTATCTCCCGGATGCAAGCTCACAGCCGCGCGCCTCTACGCGCACGGCCAACTCGCCCGGTCATCCCAACATTTACCGGGAGGAGAAGTGGGATACCACGGAAAACCACTTCGAGGATGGCTGAGGTGGGAATCGAAACCCCCTCTACTCAGTTGACCTTCCGAGGCTGAGTGCACCCCATTCTAGCCCTCGCACCACTTTTTAAATTTCGTGGCAGAGCCGGGAATCAAACCCAGACCTCCGGGGGTGGTAGGTAATCACACTAACCACTACACCATAGAGGCGGACATTTGTTGATTCGCAGAATGAATTTTATTAGACTAATTAGGGAAAAAATAAGACATTTCAATAACATCCGCCCCCTAATAATTAATATGGCCGGGCTGAGAGGCTCACACGGAAGAGGCGCTGGCCTTCTGACCCCAACTTGGCAGGTGCGATCCTGCATCAGTGCGATGGTATTTGAAGGTGCTCAAATACGACAGCCTCGTGTCGATAGATATACTCCTGCGGGACTAAATTCCGGCACCTCAGCGTCTCCGAAATCCGTAAAAGTAGTTAGTGGTGCCGCAAGTCAATAACACTATTATTATGTATATAATATGTTACATAACAGTTTACATTTCAATTGCATTTCACTTGCTACAACAGGAAAGGATTGCTTTTAAACAGCAATCTAAATATATATTTGTGTGAAGAAGAAATGTTTGCTAATCTTTTTTTTCCAACACATTTTTATGAAAGTCTTCAATTTCCTTGAAATTGTACTTAAGTAGTAGCACTGATGCCGGCCCCGTGGTGTAGGGGTACCGCGCCTGCCTGTTACCCGGAGGCCCCGGGTTCGATTCCTGACCAGGTCAGGGATTTTTACCTGGATCTGAGGACTGATTCGAGGTCCACTCAAGTCTACGTGATTAGAATTCAAGAGCTATCTGATGGTGAGATAGCGGCCCCGGTCTAGTGGGCCAAGAATAACGGCCGAGAGGATTCGTCGTAATCTGAAGGCCTTCGGGCTGAGCAGCGGTCACTTGGTAGGCCAAGGCCCTTCAGAGCTGTAGTGTCATGGAGTTAATAGCACTGATGCAATGTCCAGCTGATTTCTAGCGTCTATTCACTGAGTGGACATTAAAGAAAGAAAATATTCTCTTTGCATTGGCGTTATGTCCAGATATTGAAAATAAGTATTCAGCAAACTTTATAAATTCGGAATATTGGGCGGCGAGCTCTGTAATTAAAAAAAGTGGAAGTGTCATATTTGCAAACAAATTTATATTACTTTATAAATATGTGTTTAAATAGCCCCCAATTGACGGCCGTATACAAGAAATGGGGTTAAAAAATAAAAACGCTTAAAATGTAGGACCTTTTATACTTTTCCGGGACTTCCGGACATAGGGCCGAAATGTAGGACATGTCTAGAAAATGTAGGAAATCTATTTACCTTATTCAACACGAACTTTTTTCAGCCGCGTTGAGTAACTCAGACGGTAGAGCGCTGGCCTTCTGAGGCCAAGTTGTCGACTCAGACCGATGTTATTTGAGAGCACCCAAATACGCCAACCTCGAGTTGGTGGATTTACTGGCACATACGAAGACCTTTGAGACAAGTCTGCAGCCCCTCAGTCTCGAAAAACCGTAAAAATTGTTAGTGGGGCGTAACATGTGGTGATTATTGTTTTAAGAGGAGTACAACTGGGCAACCAAATTCCTTTAACAATAATCAGAGGAAGAATGAAGAGGTCCCACCCTCAGAAACTCAGGGTATCGGCAAAAGAAATGTAAAGATCATGAAGGGCGTGAAAATTAAAGGACTCTAGGCACCGTAAAGCTAGTACCGTAGATGGGGTTGGAAATGAACGAGTGTTCAGAAAGTGTGGTTTGGTATGGGAGATCAAGCAAGGAAGCTAGTACAAGTAAGTGGAATCAATGCCAGTCTCAGCAAAAGATCCCTTGATAGTTAACATTCGCTCCCAAGCACAGAGTCCTTTAAGCCTCTTACGACATGTAAGGAACAACCTGAATACCGCGGATGCATTCTACCGCCCCTGCCCACAGGGGGGTACTGCTCCTTTCTGAGCAGTCCGCCTCTGTGGTGTAGTGGCTAGTGTGATTAGTTGCCAGTACCAACTCTGCCACGAAATTTGAAAAGGGGTACGAGGTCCCCTCAGCCTCGAGAGGTCAAGTGACTAGATGGGGTTCGATTCCCACTTCAGCCATCCTCGAAGTGGTTTTCCGTGGTTTCCCACTTCTTCTTCAGGCAAATTCCAGGATGGCCACGGCCGGTTCCTTCCCTCTTGCTTGCCTATCCCTTTCAAACTTCCCATCCCCTACAAGCCCCTGTTCAACAGCCTGGGCGAGGTAATGGGCGTTCTCCCCAGTTGTATCCCCGACCAAATGTCTCACGCTCCAGGACACTGCCCTTGAGGCGGTAGAGGTGAGATCACTTTCTGAGTCCGGGGGAAAACAAACCTTGGAGGGTAAGCGGATTAAATAAAAAAATGCAAAAGAAAATCTTAAACCGAACATCGCGACAGTGGCTAGCCTGAGTGGGATTGCATTGGTGGTTGGTGACGCAGTTTAATGGGTTTAACATTGCCGTTATCAGTATCATGAATGGTGGTGTTGGTGCTAAGAGGAACTACAACTGGGCAACAAATCTCTAATACTATTTAGATGGTAAAATGAAACAGCGCGCCTGGTGGCCGTGATCGTTAAGACATAAAATCTGTATAGTCTGACACCATGGTTATCCGGTTCGAGTCCCGTTGGTCGAAAAACTCACCATCAAAATGTAGGAGAGGTGTGGTATACAATTTCTGATCACTGGATTCAATTCCAAACCTCTCCGCAGTGGTCATATAATAATAATTTAGTGTGGCTATTTCTAGCCGAGTGCAGCCCTTGTGAGGCAGACCTTCCGATGAGGGTGAGCGGCGTCTGCCATGTGTGGGTAACTGCGTGTTATTGTGATGGAGGATAGTGTTATGTGTGGTGTGCGAGTTGCAGGGATGTTGGGGACAGCACAAACACCCAGCCCCCGAGCCATTGGAATTAACCAATGAAGGAAAATCCCCGACTCGGGCTGGAATCGAACCTAGGACCCTCTGAACTGAAGGCCAGTACGCTGACCATGCAGCCAACGAGTCGGACAGTGGTCATATGAAGTGAAGGCATATGACGCTGTTGATAGTGATTCGTCTGGCGGACGGAGACGTAAAGCTTTGAGCAGACCCCTTCCTGCTATTCGACAGAAGTAGGCTATGTCAAGGCCAACTAGATATACAGGCCATAAGGCTCCCCCTCCACTTCGGGCGCTACGTCACACGAGCCGCCAGCCGCTTCATTTCTCGCCAGTGACTTGTAGGCTGATCTGAACCTCGTAGCAGTGAGGCTATCGATGGTGTTGAATGATTTAAACGCGTGTGAACATAGTGAATTAAGGCCATGTCGTATTGTACACTTGGTTGTAGAATCAACTACAGTTCAAAACAGCCTAATATTTCAGTGTTTAAATTTCCTACTGGCTTGTTTCGGAAACAAAAGTGGATCATAGCCATCCATCGAACAGAATTCATCCTTTCAGCAAGCTCAGTTGTGTGCATAAAACACTTCGACGAAGTTTCGTAATTAGGGACGATTCTGTTAAAAGACCTGATGAGTCTCTTTTAACTGTAAAACCTAACCATTTAAAACTCTCAAACGATGCTATTCCCAAGTTTGAAAATGTGCCTGCCTATCTGTCTAAAATTCTTCCAACACCGAGCAAAAATCCTATTCAAAGACAAGAAGAAATTGAAAAACGGGAAGAGGAAGGAAAGAAAGAAAGCTGAGGAAGAATATGACAGGATCAAGGACTTCGATGACGTTCAGGGTAATTTCAGTATTAAACGCAAATTAGATTTGGACAAAGTTTCCGTCAACTTTGATGATGATGATGATGATGATGATGATGATGATGATGCTTGTTGTTTTAAGAGGCCTAACATCGAAGGTCATCGGCCCCTCCGTCAACTTTAACAGCCAAAGTCGGTATTTTCAAAATGTATATGACTGAGGAAAATATTCCGAAAATTGGTACTTCCTTTACATTAAACGAGGCTCTTGATTTTAAATCCATTAAACATGATATTTTCATGAGTGATAACCCTGATATACGTGCATTAGGTGACGGGGGCAAGATATTAAAATGGTCAAATTAGAAAAGTATTTGTAACTTCCTGTTTAGTCTAGACCTGCTTGTAACTCAAAAGTGACTGTCCGCGACAAAATAGAATCTGTACACAAAATAACCGATGAAATTGAAAGTGAAGTTGATGAGTGTATCATTACTGATAAATTATAATTTTGTAAGGAACAGTTAAATATAGCCTTTGCAAAGAAAGTATTTTACTCCTGTATTCTAATAACATGGTTCACTTCAATATTTTTCGCATTTCCTGGGGCGTAAAAGAAGATAAGACAGTCAACGTTTCTTACAATGCCTCACCCGGTTATTCATAGTCTTTTACTGCAAAACTAGGCACGGGAAATTCGGGTATTGACGGTTCACATTGGAATTACTTGAAAAAGAAACTAAAATTGTTAAAGGAGCATGAAATATTTTGTAACTTGTTGGATGGAGTCTACATAAAACGTGAGCTTAACTATAAAGGACGAAAGGTTTTATTTTTGTTTTTGCTAGTGGCTTTTCGTCGCACCGACACATATAGGTCTTATGGCGACGATGGAATAGGAGAGGCCTAACAGCTGGAAGGAAGCGGCCGTGGCCTTAATTAAGGTACAACCCCAGCATTTGCCTGGTGTGAAAATGGGAAACTACGGAAAACCATCTTCAGGGCTGCCGACAGTGGGATTCGAACCCACTATCTCCCGATGCACGTTCACAGCCGCACGCCCCTAACCGCACGGCCAGATCGCCCTCTAGGAGGAAAGGTAGAGGGAGTTGCTTTTAGTGGTAAAAGCGGAGAAAATAACACTACATTAGCTACAACTGCACAAACTTTTATGTTGCCATCCAGTTAAAAAAAAATAAAGACGTTCTTGATTTGTTTCCATGTAAGAAGCTAACGTGACATTTCTTAGAAGAACTAACTTTGCAAGTCTTTAAAGTATTAACAGACAGGCCTATAGCTTATAAGGTAGCATGCATAATTTCTAATAATAACAGTGTTAGTAGGAAAATGTTTGAAAAGCTGTGCAAAAGCAATTTGCAAACCACTTTTCAAAATCCATTTGACGAAACACACGCACAAAAAGTTGTTTGATACTGGTCATTTATTTAAAATCTTAATAAATAACTGGCTTAATCAAGCTGACAACTTATCCTGACTTTGACAACTCTGAGTCAGACAAAAAAAATGTATATCTGAGTCTATCTAGTCAGTGGCGGCTCGTGAAAAAATCGTCCTACGTGCTACAAAAAACAAGCTAAATACGCTGTTTTAAATCTGCATATTGCCATGATGAACAACGCATACTTCAAACTTGGTAATAATAATAATAATAATAATAATAATAATAATAATAATAATAATAATAATAATAATAATAATAATAGTAATACAACTTTTCTCGCAATTTATTACTCAGAACAAACAAAAACAACATTAATTTGGAAGCAGATGAATTCTCCGACAACTGTCTACGAGATAAATAATTCATTGAAGAAATATTGTTTTTACTAACCTAATGGCGCAACTTACATCAGTGCAAATAGAATCGTGGGAATATAGATCCCCACTAAGAACACTAATTTAATTTCACTTTATATACACTGCAGTGGATAAATAATTTGATAAATCTTCGTATAAACTTTAGCACTAACACAATGACAGGAAAAACACGCACCAGTAATATAACCGCGAGATTAAAAACTGCACAAAGCAACTGAAAGAGCTGCCAACTGATTCATTGAGACCTCCCCTATTAGGTTACCAGAGTAAATGTCCGGCTCCATGGCTAAATGGTTAGCGCGCAGGCCTTTTTAGTCACAGGGATCCCGGGTTCGATTCCCGGCAGGGTCTGGAATTTTAACCATCATTGGGTGTGTGTGTTGTCGTCATCATCATTTCATCCTCATCACGACTCGCAGGTCGCCTACGGGTGTCAAATCAAAAGATCTGCATCTGGCGAGTCGAACATGTCCTCGGATACTTCCGGCACTAAAAGCCATACGCTATTTCATTTCACCAGAGTAAATTACATTGTAATGTGGGATAACATTTAGGGTCAGTCAAAGATTCTTTGACTCACCTAGGAATTCCTTATTTTTGACACAAAAGGAAGATGGATATTTTAATAAGCATGTATGAGATAGATTGCCTCCACTTACGCTTTACTTTCGAACCCAGACGATGCTACTCTCTAGTGGCAGATTCGCTTACCACGTTCAACATAAGCACGGCCGACTGGATCAAGACCAACTACAATATATCAGACCTTAATGCAGCTATCGATATTAGCTAAAATGGCGGCCCGATCGGTTTGTTCAAATGTAAACATGAGCATGTGCGAAGCATCTGTTTAGTTTTTTCTGTTGGTTTGGATTGCTTAGAAAACGTTAGTGTAGTCATGTTTTTTTGAAATATGGTTTTAAAACTATTTTGATATATTAGAACGTGTCGATCGTATTGCATGCCTGGATGTAATTCGTATTACAGGAGATGCACTCGCATTCAGATCAAGTGTACTTAATGCATCGTGACGATTTCGTAGTTACAAGTAATTTATTATGGTGCATTAAAACATTCGAGGATAAATTTGTCAATAGAGAGGATGTGTTCCGTGTACTTGATGAGCTGTCTTTTTCCGGATAAGGCCAAAACTCTGTGTTGGTGCCAATCCTAGTACATTTCTCAATTACTATACCTTTTGAGGATTTTAAAAGTGAGGTTATAAAAAGTGATAAAGCTATTTATTCATCTGTCAATGAAGATTATATTCTCCTTGTTAAATTAGAGGACAAAGTATCAATTGATATACTGTCCCTTACAGCACGTATTTACGTTGCCAACGATGTGGGTGTTAAAGTGCTTTAGACGAAAATGAATATGCTACCAGAGAATTTCAAGTTGATTCTCCTATAGATTCTCTGAGGTGAAACAGATATAGCAGTTTGGTGGATCATTAGGCCCTATCAGAATCATTGTTATGAGATAATTGAAATTCGCGACAAGGTTAGGCCTATGTTTCTAAAAAATTTCTTGAACGAGGTAGGCTATTATAGACCAAACCAAACCAAACCCTTGAAGCCCTGCTCAGCCCGAAGGCCCGCAGATTACGAGGTGTCGTGTGGTCAGCACGACGAATCCTCTCGGCCATTATTCTTGGCTTTCTAGACCAGAGCCGCCATCTCACCGTCAGATAGCTCCTCAATTCTAATCACGTAGGCTGAGTGGACCTCGAACCAGCCCTCAGGTCCAGGTAAAAATCCCTGACCTGGCCGGGAATCGAACCCGGGGCCTCCGAGTAAGAGGCATGCACGCTACCCCTACACCACAGGGCCGGCTAGGCTATTATAGGCCTACTTTAAACATATGGTAATAGAAAGGTCATTCAAATAAATGTATTTCTAAAACAAGTATTGATTTATAGGAAGAAGAATTACGGTCTGGAATAATTTACCAAGGTGCTCCCTACTATTTCTACACCAATTCGATAAATTTCCGATTTCTTTGAAATCACTGAGTAGACAATTGATATGTAATCTGCCACTTGGTTGACAGCCCAAAATTCAGATCATAGGTGAGTTATTAATTAATTGACTGAATTGAAACGTACCAAATATTCCTCCAGGACTGTTATTTTAGAATGCAATCCTATATTACCTATTTACTTTACCATACTAGTTCACAGAAAATATGTACCGTATATTTTGAATTATCCACACATTGCTTATCTAAATATAGGCTATTTCTAGATAGTGTTGGTCTATTACCCAAAGTAAAGTTTCTGTTCGTTATTATTGACAGCTTAGCAATTCATTACGATAATTCAAAAGATTATGTTTATGTATCACAGGCGTGTTTAGATGGAACCGATGCGTCGGCCATGTTGTTTTTGTATTAAGGTCTGATATTATTGTAGATGGTCTTGACTGGATCCCTCGCTGCGCTCCGGGTAGCAGGAGACATCGAGTAATTCTACCCCCTTGCGGGAGAGGAAGTAACTATAAACGGGATCAGTGAAAGTTGATCCCGGTTTACGGTATACTCCGCCGGCTAGGGGGAGTGTTGCAAGCTTGGCTGCGCCTGCGTATTGCTTCCTTCAGGCTACAGGCAAGGGCTCATTTCACATGAGCACGAGCCTTGTTTCCCGGGAGAACGGCGCTAGGTGTTCGACAGATCTCGTCCTGATTTTCACAAAACACAAATTCATATCGTACTCAAAACAATGAAAAGGCACCAGGATAATTGTACTGTGCATAAATAATATTCCTTACAGTTCCAAGCTACGTGCTGGAGCCCGGTAGCACGTACTGACCGGCCGCCACTGTATCTAGTGCGGGCTTGGCTTGCTCCTGCCCTGGACCAAAATGTGTTGTACCAGACACTTTTAGAGCTACAAAATGTAAACCTGTATACTAATGTTTTTACATGAGGATTCTCAGAGAAAAATTCTGATTTCGCTTGTCAACAATGTTCTGGAAAACGAAAACATGTTTAAACATGCAGAGATTAAATAAATAGTTTTAAACATTTCGTTGACAAATGTATATAAATCTTTTGTAATATATTATTGAATAACAATAGAAAAGTTACCGTAGACAAACTCATGGCTGAGAAGAAGAAATCCTCAGGAAAATAAAAATGTATAAACTGAAACCTTAGGAATTGTTAGGTAAGTTTTAAATTGCAGCTTAATTTCTAAGAAAGGTTTCAGACTATTTTGTGAATTGCCATCATGCATTTTCCTAGTAAGATTAAAACTTTCTGTATACGTATAATGCGTATAATGCGTTCTGATCTTTTACAAGATACCGTGTTGAGTTACAAGTGACAGATGTCAGCATAATTTTACGTAAAGAAATGTGCATATACTGCCCTGCCAGTTTTCTCCCTGCATAAAACTCGTGTAGTATACAAGCCTAAGTAAAGCCACAATTGAAGGAGTGTTCAATTTTATCGTTAAGGTTGAATAAATGAACAATATCATGGTGAAAGTGAGAGCGGGCCCTACACTGCCATGCTGAACGCCAGCCACTGGCGTGACGTCACGATCAGAGCCTTGTGGCCTGTCTATCTAGTGCGGCCTTGGCTATGTGCCGGCATCGGATTTCACCCTTTCCCTTCCTACTATCATCTACATAATTTCATCCATTTCATCTCATTAATTTAATTCATTAATTAATGAAGGTGAGGAGACTTATGCAAGTAAGTGGTAGCAATGCCAGGCTCAGCTAAGGGCACCATTGTCACCAACCCACACTTCCAAATTGAGAGCTCCTGGGGTACCCTATTAGTCACCTCTTACAACATACAGGCGATACTGTGGATGTAGGCAGACGTACCGCCCCACCCACAGAGGGACTGACAGGAGAGCAGCTCTAGCAACAGAAGTAGAGCTTTAACCTCTCGAATATTGTGGAAATCAACACGGAGGGTCATGAGCGGCAGGAAGATGAGGCACGCTCTGGAAATCGTAAACTTATACTGTACATCGGGACAGGAAAAAGAGCAACAGAAAGTATTATAGCAGAGTGATATCGTCGCTGGCTTCTCACCAACACGGGCGTGCTTCGTATCCCGGCCAGTGCTTATAAGATTTTGGATATGAAAAGTCACATTCCTATGCATCGGATTCCACATAAAACTGGAGATCCCATGGATATGGTCATGTTTCTTGCAGTCCCGCCGAGGCCGGAAGAGACATTTGATCAAGGGAAGTCGGATAGGATAGAAGAAAGTGAGGAGTCAGGCAAAAGTCAGTGGAGGCAATGCCAGATTCAGCTAGGACCCCTTGGTCACTTCCAAGTTGAGGCAGTCACCTTTTAAGACAGGCAGGAGAAATCGTCGATATACTATACCCAATCACAGGCGGTCCTCGGTTCCCCTTTCAGTCGCCTCTTATAACAGTCAGGGGTACCGTAGATGTGTTTTACCACCCCACCCGTAGAGGAGATATTGACCGAGCTCGATAGCTGCAGTCGCTTAAGTGCGCTCAGTATCTAGTATTCGGGAGATAGTGGGTTCGAACGCCCACTATCGGCAGCCCTGAAGGTGGTTTTCCGTGCTTTCGCATTTTCACACCAGGCAAACGCTAGGGCTGTACCTTAATTAAGGCCACGGCCGCTTCCTTCCCACGACTAGCCCTTTCCTGTCCCATCGTCGCCATAAGACTTGTGTCGGTGAGACGTAAAGAAACGTGAAAATAAAAGAGGAAATATTTGTATCCTCGGCACTAAAGAGAATAGAATGATGATTAGCTTCACGCTCGGACGCTTCTGACCAGAGGAATGTACTGAATACCCCAGTCGTAGAGTATCCCAGAGCTATGCACCAGTCCAGAAATGGTAGTGGTTCGAACCCCACTGTCAGCACCCCTGAAGATGGTTTTCCGTTGTTTCCCATTTTCTCACCAGGCCAACTCCGTTTCCTTCTCATTCTTAACCCTTTCCTATCCCATCGCCGCCGTGAGACCTATCTGTGTCGGTGCGGCGTAAAACAGATTGTAAAAATTAAAAAAGTAGCATCTTGCACCCACACATCCTTCTGGATGAATCAAGTGCACTTCACCTACTCGGCTAGACAGTATCATCAAAGAATGAAATCCTAATTACAGCTAAAACTGCTGTCCTCAGTGATACAGTCAGTCAATCAGTCAGTGTCCTGTTCCCAAGATAAGCGGGTTCGATCCCATCTGAAGTCTGTGGCACTTGACGGTGTCTACATACAACTCCGTGTTGTTGGTTTCCTGCATATTAAAGTTTCCCTGTAGGGAAAAACATCCGACATAGTAAGGCATCTCTTAAAATTTATAGTAATTGAGAGAGCGCTAAACAGCAGCAACAACAACATCAATTATTATTATTATTATTATTATTATTATTATTATTATTATTATTATTATTATTATTATTATTATTATTATTATTATTATTATTATTATTATTAAACGAATTACGAGAAAATACCATTTTCAGCAACTAATGACGAGGAATCACCAAAATGATTCACATATTATCCTACGGATACTGCCTGCTACCGTCTCGATAATTTTGCTAAATATTCATTGAAGCAGGACAGATCAAAATGCAGGAAATGCAAGTATTAGTTATGTGTTCTCACACGATCCTAATGAATAAAATGCAAAATTCTGAAAAATAATGCTGGTTGTAGTGGTAATAACTGTTTTAACAGGAAGTAGGCCTACAACTGGACAATCATCCTCTTTTAACCAGAGGGCAAATAGAACAGGTCCGACCCTTTTAACAATGAAGGTATCGACAAAGGAAAGGGAAGGTCACGAGTGGCATGAAAAATGGAACACACTCTAGACCTCGCAAACCCAGTACCCCTTGGTTCGGAAAATAAAGAGAGTTGACGAAGGAGTGAAGGATAGGAAAAATGAAAGTGACGAGCCTGGCACAAGTGAGTGGAAGCAATGGAGAGATTGAACTAGGGGACTTTGTGATCGCCAACTCTCCCTTACAAGTCGGGAGCCCCTATGGTTATCCCTTTTAGTCACCTCTTTCGACAGGCAAGGGATACTGGATGTAATCTACCATCCCCATGCCATTATGAGCAATGAAATGAAATGGCGTATGGCTTTTTTTAGTGCCGGGAGTGTCCGAGGACAAGTTCGGTTCGCCAGGTGCAGGTCTTTCGATTTGACACCCGTAGGCGACCTGCGCGTCGTGATGAGGATGAAATGATGATGAAGTCAACACATACACCCAGCCCCCGTGCCAGCGAAATTAACCAATGATGGTTAAAATTCCCGACCCTGCCGGGAATCGAACCCGGGACCCCTGTGACCAAAGGCCAGCACGCTAACCATTTAGCCATGGAGCCGGACTATGAGCAATGGTGGTGTTATATTGGCGCTTTCTGTTTCGGCGAGGAAAGCAATAGTAAACCCTCACACTCTTCACCTAGCCTAGAATTATCCTTTATAGCAATACATAGTAGTAGTTTTTTTGGACCGGGCGAGTTGGCCGTGCGCGTAGAGGCGCGCGGCTGTGAGCTTGCATCCGGGAGATAGTAGGTTCGAATCCCACTATCGGCAGCCCTGAAAATGGTTTTCCGTGGTTTCCCATTTTCACACCAGGCAAATGCTGGGGCTGTACCTTAATTAAGGCCACGGCCGCTTCCTTCCAACTCCTAGGCCTTTCCTATCCCATCGTCGCCATAAGACCTATCTGTGTCGGTGCGACGTAAAGCCCCTAGCAAAAAAAAAAAAAGTTTTTTTGGGTGGAGTGGGTGTGGGTGGGGTTTACTGTTTGAGAATCTGGCTGTCAGTAAAAAATAACGCACACATCGTTATTCAACTGAAGAGTGTCGGTGAATGTCGTACCAAAGGTAAACAGGAAAACATTAGGCATATTACGATTTTGCCCTGGGACTTTTCACAAGACGTATGGTCTATTACGCCACTCCATTAAAACTTGCGGTATATCTACAAATGTACATAGTAGCCCGAGGGAACTGGAAACGGTTTGTTATCGCCGTTAACACTGCTCCTTTCTGTTTAAGAAAGAGCTGGGTATTTCAAGTTTGTCTGCCGGTAAATCTGCTGATACAGGTTTCTCACACCTTGGTAGCGGTGATTATTGTTTTAAGAGGAAGTACAGCTGCGCAACAGTCCTCTTTCAATTCTAATGTTTTAAGAGGAAGACCAACTGAGGAAACATCTTCTCTTAATACTAATCAGAGGAAAGCTAAAGACGCCGATCCTTCGAAGAATGAAAGGTATCGGTAAACAAAAGAGAAGGGCCATGAAGGGCGTGAAAATGAAAGGCTCCCTAGGCCTCATGAACTTAATAACTTCGGAGTCGGAGGGGAACAAGAATTGACCAAGGGTGATCCGATAGGAAAGATAAAAGGAACCTAGAATAAGTGGAAGCAATTTCAGATTCAGCTAGAGGCCCAATGATCGCTAATTCACTCTCCTTTGGGTTACCCTTTCAATCGCCTCTTATGACACGAAGAGGTTACCGTAGATGTACTCGACCACTTGCACTCAGAGGGTTGCTTACGAGTAAGGTAACATAATGATCACAAGCAGCATAGAAGTGAGATATATCCTAGGCTCTTCCTGTCCACACAAAGCTTTTTTTTTTTTTTTTTTTTTTTTTTGCTAGTTTCTGATTACAATTTGCTTTAAGACGCACCGACACTGATAGGTCTTATGGCGACAATGGGATGGGAAAGCCCTAGGAGTGGAAATGAAGCGGCCGTGGCCTTAATTAAGGTACTGCTCCAGCATTTTTTGCTTGATGTGAAAATAGGAAACCACGGAAAACCATCTTCAGGGCCACCGACAATGGGATTCGAACCCACTATTTTCCGAATGCAATCTCATCTTTTCGCGCTATCATTATAGAATTATCATTTCTTCAACTTATTTTAATCTAAATATTTTCTTAACATTAAGTTCTAGAATCGTGTACATCTAATCCGAGCGTACAGACAAAAATTATCAATTTATTTATATACGTGAAAGTAGGCTGAGTGGTCGCGCGATTTAAAGCGCTACGGCTGTGGAGCCAAGCTCTGCATTCGGGAAATGTGTGGGTTCAAACCCCACCGTCGGCTGTTCTCAGAATGGTTTTCTGTGGTTTAATATTTTCTCTTCCAGGCACATGCCGGTACAGTTCCTATTCATAGGCCAGAGCTGAGTCCTCCCGGTCCTTACCCCCCCCCCCTGTGGGTGGGAGCGGTAGAATAACACCCACGGTATCCCCTGCCTGTCGTAAGAGGGAACTAAAAGGGGCCCCAGGGGCTCTGAACTTTGGAGCGTGGGTTGGCGACCACGGGGCCCTCAGCTGAGTCCTGTCATTGCTTCCACTTACTTGTGCCAGGCTCCTCACTTTCATCTATCCTATCCGACCTACCTTGGTCAACTCTTGTTCTTTTCCGACCCCGACGCTATTAGGTTTGCGAGGGCTAGGGAGTCTTTCATTTTCACGCCCTTTGTGGCCCTTGTCTTTCTTTGACCGATATCTTCATTTTTCGAAGTGTCGGATCCCTTCCATTTCTCCCTCTGATTAGTGTTATATAGAGGATGGTTGCCTAGTTGTACTTCCTCTTAAAACAATAATCACCACCACCACCACATCCCGGTCCTTACCCAATTTCATTCACTATAACAAATTTCATCTTCATTAGCTCCTCAACTGAGGTTGGTGCCAGGAAGGGCATCCGGCCGTAGAAACATCCTGTATAAATTAATCTCATCTCATCCCGACCCAGTATCAAGAAACGAGACTAAGGGGTAGACATACAAACAGATAGATGGAAGTAAGCTAATTATATCTTGAGCAGCTGCTTACTTAACGTGTCAGTATGATGTTTGAACAGTTTGAGCATTATGTAACCATTAATATTGTCCCCTATTGTATAAGAAAGTGTAGGTTAACTGTTAAGTTTGAGATGAGCTACAACATTGCTTCAGAAAGGGTAGCACTATCGAAGAAGCAAAGTGTTACAACAAAATCCTTTGTTTTGAAATTGGAAAATGAAAAATTCAACGGTTTTAATACGCCCATTTTTTGCCCTACTTGAAATTCATTTAACCGCTTTTACACCCACAACCATCTGGTAACGCTAAATAAAAGGTTCACTAGAGTCCTGTTTATTCTCTGTCAGTCGCGATATTAACGCATCAGTCTTAAACGGTAAATATAAGTAATTTAATGAGTTTCAACATACGATTCGTAAGAATTCTAGTATGTAGTTTCGCCAGTTACTTGAGTGATGTCTTCCTGTACCAGTCCTTCAGTAGGGAATTCCCTCACAGCGACCTGTCTGTTTGTATGTCACATAAGAGTGATCGGAAATGGGACAATGCTTAACCCGTCAAAAATAATTTTTCTTTTTTGCTATTTTGCTTAACGTCGCACCGATACAGATATGTCTTATGGCGACGATGGGATAGGAAAGGTCTAGGAAGTGGAATGAAGCGGCCGTAGCCTTAAGGTAAAGCCCCGGCATTTGCCTGGTGTGAAAATGGGAAACCACGGAAAACCATCTTCAGGGCTGTCGACAGTGGGGCTCGAACCCACTATCTCCCGATTACTAGATACTGGCCGCACTTAAGCGACTGCAGCTATCGAGCTCGGTCAAAAAATAATTTAGTCTTGTATTCTACCTGAGTGATCGCAAAATGGGACTGATCGCAATTGGGACACCAACCACACGGCCAACTCGCCCGGTTTTGCTAGTTTCTTTTCTAGAAGGAAAGGGGTATGACTGTAAGGCACAGCCCTAGTATTTAACTAGTGTGAAAATTGTGGAGTTCGAACCCACCATCTCCCGAACGCAAACTTATAATTACGTGACTTGTGCTGGGAATCCAACTCGTTCGGTGCACCACAAAGTTATTACATTCTTTTTTTTTTTTTTTTGAAGGGGCATTACCCTCTATACTGCACGTTCTTCACCGGAAGGAAATGGCCGCAATTTCCAGTCATTTAGTCTACTTCAAAGCAATTTTCGTGAAATGAAATGTCATGGAATACTCAAAACAACTCCATAAGTTCTTGAACTTAGGTGACGTCACAAATAATATGACTGGAAATGGTATTCATTGTGTGACATTCAGGGTTAGGTAAAATGATCTATGCTGAGCGTTAATGACGGCATACGTTGCTACTTCGCTGATCATTAGTCAAGAGAATGTTTTACATATCATCACTTGAGAATGGAGAACTCGTATCTGCAGTTTCCCCGACATAGTATTTTTTAGGTATTTTTAGGAATTGCTGGGCTGAGTGGCTCAGAGGGTTGAGGCGCTGGCTTTCTAATCCCAACTTGGCAGGTCGATCCTGGCTCAATCCGATGGTATTTGAAGGTGCTCGAATACGGCAGCCTCATGTCGGTAGATTTGCTGACACGTAAAAGAACTCCTGCGGGACTAAATCCAGGCACCTCGGCGTCTCCAAAAACCATAAACAAGTACTTAGTGGGACGTAAAGCAAATAACATTATTCAATATTATTATTTTAGGAATGTCCTATTGTTCAGGGATTCTATGTGTATCAGATTCTCTGGCACCAAGTTTTAAATTTTTTGGGTGCCAGCAAGTGCCTCGTTAATTCATATATATGAAATGAAAATCAACAGCCTGTTTCCAGTCATTCGACCGGGTTAGAAATGGAATGAATGAAGCCCCATCTAGCGGCGAGGATAGGAAATGTGCCGGCTGCCGAAGCCTGTCGCACTCCTCTGGGGCAATGATAAATGACTGACAGATGAAATGAAATGTTAATGGAGGGTGTTGCTGGAATGAAAAATGACAGGGAAAACCGGAGTACCCGGAGAAAACCTGCCCCACCTCCGCTTTGTTCAGCACAAATCTCACATGGAGTAACCGGGATTGAAACACGGTATCCTGCAGTGAGAGACCGCCTGAGCCACGGAGTCTCCTAATTCAGATATATATATATATTGAACCCATGACAGTTATGCCCTAAGAATTTGAAATCTTAAAGTTACCACATGAGGCAACATGTCAATTGTAATGAGAAGCTCGAACCTATTTTTTTATATCGCAGATGCGACACTAGGCAGGAAAATGGCCGTTTTCTTTCCCACGCTATGGGATGTAACATCATCCGCACGTGTCAAAGGTGGATGGATACAGAAGAAAGTTTTGGTTAAATAAGCGTATTTAAATAAAGGAATTAGCAATGAACGGGGTATAATGAGTGGCATGTAATTATGTGTAAGACAATTGGTCTTTAGTAAGACAGATTTGAGATTGATAAGCCATTTCTGTGGATTTTTTCAGGAAGGACGCGCGTGTCAATGTTACCCACGCCGAGTCGTCAGAAAATAGTGCCTATCAAATGAGGTCATTTAACCAATTAATGTGGTAAAAAATAATTTTAAATGTTCGTGAACACTGTCGACAGCAAGTTAGCAAGTACTTTTCTTATTTTCTATTTTATATCAATTCGCTTTCCGTCGCACCGACACACACAGGTCTTACGATGACTACGGGATAGGAAAGGGCTAGGAGTGGGAAGGAAACGACTGTGGCCTTAATTAAGGTACAGCCCCAGCATTTGCCTGGTGTAAAATTGGGAACCATCTTCAGGGCTGACGACAGTGAGGTTCAAACTCACTATCTCTTGACTGCAAGCTGACAGCTACTGTATGTGACCTAAAGCCTGCAGCCTCTCGCTTGGTATATTGCACATGATTTTCCTGGATATTCGCTTTCAAAGACATGGCCATTCACTGAAAGGAAAATGTCATGCCCTATATTTCGTAAAACAAGGTAAGATCCAAAGAATCTCATTCACGCCGATAGGGGAATCAGTCGCGAAGTCACCCCAAGTAGGCCAATTCACATGACGATGAGTGTCACGAAAAATATTATTTTATACGCACGGAAATGAATTTCAAGGAAAATACCTGTGATATGATACGCCATTGCCCTTTATGAACCTCTCTATGAGGCCATAAGCTGCACAGGAGACTGTCATTTTCCTTCAGAGAAGTATTGAACCCATAATTCTACGATGAAAATTAATTCCAAATATTTATTTCAGCTACAAACAACTTTTTTGAGAGTAGCCATGTTTTTATTTCAGGAGCCTCGCTTTCTCGTGGGAACGAACTTACCGTGACGAGCGAGCCGCGAGCTTGTGAAATGCCGGTACATTTCGGTGGACCTCGAGTAATGAATAATTTGTCAATTTCGAGAAATCCTTCATAACGAGAGATTTTGGCGACATGGTAAATCCTGGAATAAAGGATCTAAATTATTTATAAACCGTATGTGAAGATAGAATCACCAGGGTAAATATAAATGCAGTTAAGCCTCGAGGAAAATTTGCGTCATGCTCGCGGAACGGCGACACGGGGCGAGGTCATTTCCTGAAGAAAATGCCGCGAAACTCCAGGGCAGAAATAATTCGTTTCGCCCATTGCAAGTATGGGAAAAATGAAATTAACACCATAATGAATTGCAAGTCTGTCCGAAGTTAAGGAATAAATTTCAAGAAAATTGGTCCAGTGGATGTGGAATTAGCAGATTGCACAATCGAGCCTCGTGGAGAGGGTGGCGTCCCTCGCAGAGGTTATAAAAGAAACCCCCTCCGCCTATTTTACACACTCTGTCTGATTGTCTGGATGGTGTAACCCACGCCGCTCGTCTGCAAGAAAGTGCGGGGTTTTGTTCTCAAAGTACTTTGTTATATATTCGTGTCATTGGTTCAAATAGAATATTAAATGGAATGTGTTAGAAATTTTCCTGAACTGCCGCCGATGAAAACTTTGAAGGTTTAGAGATTTGGGTAAAATACGTAGCTGAGTTTCTCTCCGTATTAGAAGTGCATGTGTGTTTGATATTTGTAAAAGGGAAGTCTGGAGGTTAGCAGTGAGGTCTGATTTTCTTATCTGTTTGGAACACCTGACCAGAAGTAGAGTGAACGGAAGCAGGGTCCGGGGAAAACTGTGGTAGTCGCCATTTGAGAAGCGTGCTCGTCGCATGTTAAACGCGAAGAAAGTGCGGTATTTGCGGTGTTAATCGACACCCAGTATAAAAATCCATAGCTTAAGTTATATATGTATAAGAAGATGATGTCAAATGTAGCCATGGAAGGCTAAGCACGAGGCCAGCTGGCTAAATGCAGCCAGAAATCCAGGATGACGACTATGATTACAGGTCTGTAACTATATTTTTATCAATGTTATAGTTAGAATTTGCTTGTCCCAATAAATTTTCAGTGCGTGCGTCGAATTTATATTTAATCATGATTAGGCGAATGTATTACATTTCTGGTCATCGAGTGAAACTCTTCAGGGCTGTAAAATTCACGTCGAGAAAGTACAAAATGTGAAGTTTAAATAATGTGTTAATATTCTTTGAGATATTGTTCAAATTGAGTAAAATTAGAAAGGTGATGACGATCATGTAGCCGTGGTGAATGTCTTAATTTCGAATATCGTACGAGTTCAAATTTTTTTGTCGAAATAATAATAATAATAATAATAATAATAATAATAATAATAATAATAATAATAATAATAATAATAATAATAATAATAATAATAATATTTATCGCAGGATAAATTTTTCTATGTTAAAAGTGTATTTAACAGTTATGTTCAATAAGGTTTGCGCGTGTCTCGAAACCCAGTGAAGTCTGATAAAGGTTTATTTATTCATGGGAAGTTAAATTTTGTGACACCGTGTATGTCGGTGATATAGGAAATCACGTTGTGTTGTATTCCTGAGGTCCGAAAATTGTAGTAAAAGTAAATGAAAAAAGGATTTTTATAAAAGTTGCTTGTCACGAGAGGATTGAGGTTTGAAAAGTCTTGAAACAGAAGAAATGGATTGTGCCGGAATGATATGTTGAGATAAGAGTTGTATAGATGTTGAAGGCAGAGGAAGCCTGTATTTCATGTGTAATGCCGCCGTAAGAGGCGATGAGGATGAATTTTTGAGACAGGCTATATTTGCTGATGGCGATGAATTTTTGAGGCAGGCTGTATATTAAATGTGATATTTCTGAGGCAGGCTGTAGTATATTCCTCTAACAATCCCGAACAGCTGACCAGGCGAAGGTTGGTTCGAAGTGAGTGCTCTCTGACGCACATTATGATTTCAAGTTAAGATTCCCAGTGAAGAAAACAATTTCTGTTGAAGATTGTAGCTCTTGGCAGTTAAGTCCAAGTGACGAGTCTACGTAAAGCCAGCATAATGAATATTATATCATACGACCTCAAGGGTAGAAGAGCATTCTGAATACACGGTTGGTGTTATTTGACTGTTATAACAAATTTCCAATCAGTAAATTTCTTATATTACAAGACGATAATTTATCGTTAAATCGGAAACATTGTGGGACGAGATATTGGACGTTATTAAAGCGATAGTTTGGCTGTGTAGATTCATTGAATTTCGCTTCATTGGATAGATAATGGATATGGATATTTGGAATAGTGAGATGGTAGGCGATTTGAGGGCCTCACCCTAGAGTTATGTCGTGGATTTTTGCGGTGGTGATGATTACTGTTTTGGCGATATCCACGTAATGTTAGACGTGTGTTGAAAATCATTATTATTTTTCCAAACTTCATTGTATATTTCGAGATCGTGTTTGAGTTGTGGATTGCTTGGCACGCGTAATTTATTTTCAATTTCACGTTTTATTAACAAGATAGGGACTTAGTTGCATTTCCCGACTTGCGTTCATTCTGTGGAAAGATTCGTTTCATTGTGTGCTATTAGTTTCGACAAGGTTTACAGCTAAAATATCTAAGAGTGCGTTTGAAGTTTCGATTTCACCTGACATTCTAGAGGAAACGTAGACAACCCAATTTCCGCTCGACAATATATTTAGGACGTCACATGTTGTCCTAGGAGTATACTGATGATAAGACGTCCCAGTTTACGCTCAACGATAGGTTTAGGAAGGTGTGTGTATGTACATAGAGGTTAGTGTTAGGGTGTGTATACACTAGGTAGGCCCGACGATAGGTTTAGGGTGTAGGCTGTATAAACTCAAGTCTTAGATTAGGTGTTTTTGCGAAGTGACTTGAGCGATGGTAGTGTCTGTAGCAGTGGCGGCCCGTGGCCAAATTATCCGCCGGGGCACAATTTACAAAATAATATGGACAGTCAAGTAGAAACTTAAGGTATCGATTGCAAAATATAACACTAATGCGCATGTGAATAAATACACTAACACCTGACTTGTAGATCAGCTTATCCCGTTTACAGATGGTGCCACTTAGATATTAATACCAAGGAAAATGACAGTGAAAGATGGGGTCAAAGGCACCGGGACACGAACCCGTGACCTCTCCATTTCCGGTCAGGTGTTATTTCACTGAGTTAAATGGCCAGGGATAAGCTGATCCACATTTCATTTATAACCTGTTCCCCTACAAGTCAAGTAATAATGAATACACTAACCTTCTTATTTATAGATGAAGTCCATTCTTTGATCCTTTGCTTGAGCAAATACTTCGATAATTCGCTGGTTGAAGTCGGGATTCGAACGTACCATTTTACTTTCAATTGAAAGCACGGCCAGGGCCGTTAGTCTATCTTGGCTCATCGTATTTCTCAAGAAGGTCTTTATTCGATTTAGAGTAGAGAAACACCTTTCACATTCCACTGTCGACATCGGGATTGTAACAATGATGCACAGTAACTTAACGCATTAATTGAACTTGTCTTGCATATTGATGCGCAGAAAAAGTTGCAAAAGTGCCGCAGCACCATCTGCCGCACGCACGTCTACCCTGGAATATAACACTTCAAGTTCGGTCCTGAGCCTGGCTTTGTTTATTTTCGGGTACGTGTTTACGGTTGACGCGAAATCTTTCTCCGAAAAGCGAGTTCAAAATTATTCAAAACTTGATGTCCGAAAAAACGTTGGCAGCTGCTAAATGGCCTGTGAGACGAAATCTTTCTTCTGCATGTAGTAAAATAGTATCACATGTTTCCAAAGCAGCGATTCGTTTTCGTTGCTGGAAAGTTCGCTGCCGCTTAGGAGAAACTGGAGCTTCGTAGTCATCAGTTTCCTCTAAATCAGAGCGAATGCTTCTGATGTTACAAACAAAGTTTGCTAGGAATTCAGATACCAACACAGGGTCAATATTACGCATCTGAATTTGGGAGAACAGTATATTAACATGATGCATCACTCTATGGAAGAAATTCAGCCAATATATGAAGTCAGCGTCGTTCAGTAATCTGATAAATCCAGAAGCTTGTCCTACAGGTTTTGATCTGTCTCCATTTCGCATTTTGTTTGGAAGCATTCAATCAGGACGTCTCTGTTTTCGAACACTGTATTGACAACGCGGGTCTGAAAGTTCCAACGCGTTGGAGCTGCTTTCGGCAAACGGCGCATTACTGCGGTTTCTAGTAGTTCGACTGAAAAGGAGGAAATTCCCTGCATATCACTGAAAAATATCTTCACTTCTTTTATATCGGACGTGGCTTTCTGCATAATCAAATTTCCAACATGAGCATAACAATGAACAAAATTAGCTTTCAATCAATACTGATCTGCATTTAGGGCAGTCGCTCAGGCGGCAGATTCCCTATCTGTTGTTTTCCTAGCCTTTTCCTAAATGATTTCGAAGAAATTGGAAATTTATTGAACATCTCCCTTGGTAAGTTATTCCAATCCCTAACTCCCCTTCCTATAAATGAATATTTGCCCCAGTTTGTCCTTTTGAATTCCAACTTTATCTTCATATTGTGATCTTTCCTACTTTTATAAACGCCACTCAAACGTATTCGTCTACTAATATCATTCCACGCCATCTCTCCGCTGACAGCTCGGAACACACCACTTAGTCGAGCAGCTCGTCTTCTTTCTGCCAATTCTTCCCAGTCTAAACTTTGCAACATTTTTGTTATATACTTTACTTTGTTACATACTTCTTTTATGCGTGCTTGTACACCAGTCTGCGCACCGCTCATTACACTAGCCCCATCAAATGTTTGACAAGTTAGTTTTTCAGGGGTTTTGTCAATACCCAACTTACTTAGTTCACTGAAAAGCACAGAGCTTATACCTTCAACTGTATGACTGGGTATCAGAAAGAAACCCCAAAACCGCTCATGTATTTCGGCATTTATATGATAGCGAAATATAAGCACCACCTACATTTTCGTTGCATTGACAGTTGTTTTATCTGCTTGGATGACTAAGTAATTAGCAGCACTGATTTCCTTCATTATAAAAGTATGACGTACAGTACTTCGAGCATAGCATCAAGTACATCGTTCTGTATCGTCTTCGACGTACTCTTAAAAACTGTTGCAGATTCTAAATGTTCTTTCATTGCTATATCCAATCTAGCTACAAAGTCAGCTAAACCGCGAAATATTCCAGGATTGTTTGAATCGGTTGATTCATCATGGCTGCGGAGCGCAAGCTCAAACACACCGCAGAATTTCACACAATCAATCAGAGGAAATAAAATATATCTATTTTGTCGACCTGTTCATGTTGTTTACGAAGTGAAAGTCTGTACCCACTATCAAGTTGCATCCTTATGTCCAGCTCACCTAGAAGTGCGAGATCCATTTCGTTGTTTAAATCTTTGACACCTATCGTCACCACCGAAGAGAATGCAAGGGGGAAAAAATGAATTTTTCTCTTCACATCCACATAACCATTTCGCTTTAGCATACATACCATTATTAAATTTTCTGTTGAAATTCCTGTTTTTTTTCCTTCCGTCTGCTGCACAATATTCATATCAGGTTGAGGTGGTCCTAAACACATTCAGTTCGAACAACGTACATTGTCCAGTGTCTAACTTCTCTGTGCGCACAAACAACTAACCAATTACTGTCAGCTCTGCACTGTTTATGAATGTAAAGTATTTTGAAAAAAAATAGAAGAAAACATTGTCCATAATGTCGTTCCTGACATTCCCAATCTTGGCATGTAGCAGGGATTCATTCTAGAATATACGCTCCTATTTGATCGCAGTAGTACCTCGACCGTTCTATGGCCTACTGCAGTTTCTACGCAGTCTTTTGAATCACTCTATAGATCCCTATACCTCAACTTCCATTTATTAGTACAGATTAGTAATAGTAAACTATATGTGTCTCTTTAGGTTCGCGGAAACATTATTAGCATGGGGAAGACTGAAGGCTGAACGCACGATTCCCTTTTCTGAACATAGTAATAGATTATTATTATTATTATTATTAGACTTATTCTCGAAAATAAAAAAATAAAAACAGACATGTAGCATATCAAGAGCGCACGTACAGGTCCCTTTCGAGAACAATACGAAGATTGTCCAATCGTTAACTTCCCCTTCGCTGATTTGAGACAATTAAATAGGTCGAAAGTGAACATACACAATAACAAGACATATTCTACGAATATTGTGTGTAGATAATCTTCTCCATGATGATCCTTAATGATTTTGTGCTAAAATGATAAGAAACTTGGATATAATTCATTTGTGTACTTGAACACATTGTCATAACACACGAAGATGATAAATAGATTTTTAAAATCAGAAAAGATGGGATCGTGATATTACATAGAAAATTGACCGGGAAGGTCGCACAAGAAAGATGAAAGTGAGGAGGCTGGTACAAGTAAGTGAAAGCAATGTCAGACTCAGCCAAGAGACCCGTGGACGTATATCCACGCTCCCAAATTGAGAAAACCCCCGGGGTTTAGGCCTACCCCCCCCCCCCCCGCTGGTGTCGCAATAAGATCATCTACTGTACAGGATATAGGGCACTACAGGCAATCCAGTAGTTGCTCCATGGTCTTGGATTCTCCACAGTCGCAGTTAATGGTGTCATTTCTGGAGATTACTCTTGGATCTTTCAACTCCAGAACGAAGACGACTGACTGATCTCCACGCGATCCAATTTTGTTCCTGCCCAGATGGGAGGCTTTCCGAAGGGCGATGCCAGATAGAATTATTCTCAACTCGAGAAATCCACATTTTTTTTCTTGAAGTACAGTGAGCTTCTCTCTTCGATTGACTGGCATGCGCGCTCATATTATCTGCCTCCCTTTGGTACATCACTGCCCGCTCCGCGACATAGCAACAAGGACAGCATTTCGCTCAGTTTATCTGTGCAAGACATGAGATAGCAATTAAAATTAAGAAAATTAGTAATTAAGAATTAAAATAATAAGCTCGTGCCTTATGAGAGGAGATGTTGGAAATATTCTCCTCCTGCAACCACACATTTCTGGCACCGTCTTAGGAAATTCTGTTTCACACGTGTAAGTTCGTCTTCCGAAATCGAGGCAATTTCTCTCCGTATATGTGGAGCCTAAAAGCAAAAGCCGCAATCTCCATTTTTTTTGGAAAATTGAGTTATTGGTAACACTGTATGCTCTGTAGTGTATAGTTTTCGAATATAAGACTTACTTGCAAAAGCAGCACACAAGGTATCCTTAGAATCAAAGTCTGCAAACTCCAAGTTTATTTTGCGAGATCTGAGAAGCAAAAGCAGCAAAAGCAGCAAAAGCAGCAAAAGCCAAGTTCACAAATCACAGCGTTCTATTCAGTCACGTGACCTGTCATGGCTGGCCACTGTCTCTGAGCTTACAGTTTGTTATTGTTACAGTGGTTTGGTGTTGTGTTTTGCACTGTGTTGTCTATTTCAATTATTTTTATCGAGTTTTAATTAATCTTAAATGATTATGGAACCTGAGTTAGGACAAGGAATTTCTCTTGTATCACCTAGGAAAGCTAGTAAGAGGCCCAGCTGCCCTGAAAAGTGGAAACGAAATGTTGCTAAAAAGTTGAGGTTAGTAGGCCTATTTTTGGTTGAACAGTTTCTTCCTACACATTTTAAATTTAATTAGAATTAAAAATTGTGGTAGTAGTAGTTCATAGATAGGTTAGCGTTACCATACGTTTTAGTTTGATTTCTCAGGCTGACCTTTCTTAAATGATTTTATTTCAGATACAAGGCAGAACAGATGCCGACATACCCTTCATGTGGCCATCACACAAAAAGTTTTAGGTGTAGCGTGTTGACTATGAAACAGTGTTTAGAGTTCATGATCTTCTTTATAAGAACAAAGACAGACAATCCCAAAATCATTTTCTTTTGAAATACACTGAAACCAAGGAAGTACAAAGAACAAGGCCCAAAACAGGTACTAAAAACTCAAAAAATTTCCAAACAAAGTTCTTTGTAAGGAAAAATGAAGGAAATAAAATGGTTCCTGTATGTCAAAAGGTCTTTTTAGGTATACTTCAAATAACAAGATCACAAGTGGAATTCGTCACAAAGAATTTTCAGAAGAGTGGATCTCTCCCAGAAGAAACTGATGATGCTTGTTGTTTTAAGGGGCCTAACATCGAAGGTCATCAGCCCCCCCCCCCCCGCAGAAGAAACTAGAGGGGGAGATCGTGTATCAATAAAGTTCAATGAAAAGAAACAGTCAGTAATTAAATTTATATCCTACTAGTTGATGTACCCGTGCTTCGCTACGGGATTCTCAGAAAGACCGACTTTGTGGTTTTCCTAACTGAAATCAACATAAGTCATTACAAAAACGTAAGTATGAATGTAGCGATTAAAAGCAATGCTATCATATAAAATACTCGATCAAGTGGAAAGCCGCACGTTTTATCACTTTTAACGAATAGTGCTGCGGTTAGATTGCGGTGCCAGTCTAATAGTCCAAAGTTCCAGAGCTGGGATGACCAGGCCGCAGATTGCCATGAACACTCATCTGCCATTATTCCGCTAAATATGCACACTGTTCATTCCAATCGGTGCCTCAGAGTAGGGATTGAATAGCCCGAATGCTATGATGATCCAGTGTGTTACGTACCAGTAGTATCAGAAAATTTATAAACCAGGGGAATGGCATGCCAAAGAAGAAAGTTGTCTAACTCCCCAGCTACTTCCCATCAATATTCAGGCAGGCTGTTACACTCTGTACGACTGGGCGAGTTGACCGTGTGGTTAGCGGTGCGCAGCTGTGAGCTTGCATCCGAGAGATAGTGGATTCGAATCCCATTGTCGGCAGCGCTGAAGATGGTATTCCGTGGTTCCCCACTTTCATACCAATCAAATGCTGGGCCTGTACCTTAATTAAGGCCTAAGGCACTCCTAGCCCTTTCCTATCCCATCGTCGCCATAAAACCTACCTATGTCGGTGCGACGTAAATCAAATAAAAAATACTCTGTACGCAGCAGTAGTCCTATCTACCGAAGATGAGGGGCAACAGAAGACACAAAGCACATCACGACAAACAATGGTCAATATAATGTTATTGTTGATCAATGTTAGGAGCTTTCTATATTGTAGGCCTTCACATTTAGGTTTCTTTCGACTATGTGATTTGTAAAATATTTTATACCGTAAACTGCAGTTTCTTATTCTACGACTTACGTAGCGATTTTCATTAAATACTGTTTACCCATTTTCTCGTTACTCGGCGCTGATATGGACTTAGTAACAAAAATCCAAATTCATGAATATGTTTGTGATCATAGCCAGTACGGTAACAATGTATAAGACATGAATAATAGGAAATTTAATACTATATAACCTTAGTTATGTAGTATTCATTGATTACACCTCTAATAAGAAATATTTGAGAATTACATTTTAGGCCTTCCCCTAAACTATCATTTCACTCAGCGTGAATAAAATAATTTACAACCTAGACTATAGCGACTTATTTTCGGACTTTGCATACTGATTTTCATCAAGATAGGACTACCAAGAACAACAATATTTGAGAATTAAATTTTAGGTCTTCCCCTAAACTACCATTTTTCTCAGCGTGAATACAATTATTGATAGCCTAGATTGTAGCAACTTATTCCCCAACTTTGCATACCCATTTTCTTTAAAATACGACCACTAATAACATAAATAGTTGAGAATTCAATTTTAGGCCTTCCCCTAAGCTACCATTTCACTCAGCGTGAGTAAAATTATTTATAGCCTGGACTGTAGAGGCTCATCCCCCGACTTCACATACCGATTTTCATTAGACCACTAATAACATAAATAGTTGAGACTTCAATTTTAGGCCTTCCCCTAAACTACCATTTCATTCAGCGTGAGTAAAATGATCTATAGCCTAGATTGTAGAGGCTCATCCCCCGACTTCACATACCGATTTTCATTAAATTCTCTTCAACCGTTTTCTCGTGATGCGTGTGCATACAGACAGACAGACAGACAGACAGACAGACAGACAGACAGACAGACAGACAGACAGACAGACAGACAGACAGACAGACAGACAGACATAAATTACGGAAAAGTAAAAAGTGCATTTTCTTGTTACTATGGACATGACCGATACAGAAATACCATTATTTTCAAATTCTGAGCAATGTACAGACAAAACTCTTATTTTATATATATAGATTTGACCTGCAGTGATGCACACTACTGTCGATCGAAGAGTGGCCGTAAGTACTTATCAGGAGAGCTCAGTATAGCAAACTTACACAAAATGTATTATGACAGTGTTGAGGAAAATTTAACGGTGAAAGAGAGTTACTTTAGATTTGTCTTCAATCGTAACTTTAATATTGGCTTTGGCAGTCCAAGATTGGATATGTGTTCCGCATGCATAGAACTTAAAGAAAGAATGAAATTGGAAAAGGACCTAGAGAAGAAACAATACTTTTTAGTTCAAAGACCAACACACAAAAAAAGGCTAAGGCTGTTTATGATCATTTAAAAGAAGATGACCATTCAGTTATGAATGTCTCGTTTGACTGTCAGAAAAACTTAACCACTCCCTAAATTTCCAGACCAGGAAATTTACTGTAGACGGCAGCTTTATCTATACAACCTTGTAAAAGATGCCTCTAGGAATCAGCTAACGAAAGATAACTGCACAAGCTATTTATGGTATGAAGATGTTCACAAGAAAGGCTCGAGTGAAACTGCATCATGACTCCACCACTTTTTGACAAACACAGATTTTACCGGTAAAACCAAACTGAGGCTGTTTGCAGATGGATGCGGGGGCCAAAATAAAAAGCAGACCATTCTTGCAATGTGCCCCAGATGGATTTTGGATCCCCCACCAAATCTGAAAGACGTTGAAATAATATTTCGGATACGTGGACATTCGTACATGCCACCGGACCGGGTTTTTGGCCACTGTGAGTAGCAATTCAAATCCATGCTGCAAAATGAGAACCCTGAACAATATGTGGAGGTTATATCACAGTTTGCAACTGTAGTAAAAGTGTGTGTGGGGGGGTTAATCGTTGGGTTCGAGATTGGCGGAATGAGGCCTACAGGGTTTTCAAATCGATAAATCTATGGCATTTCAAATTCGCACCGAGGAAACATTTTTCTTCGAAGATCAAAGTCAAACAAACAACAGGTAATGAAAGGAGAACATTTTTATTACCATGAAGTAAATAAGTTCAAATGTGTCACAAAAGATGAATGTACAATCTCAGACATCAACCCTCCGTTAATTCCGTCAGGATTGCCAGGCCTGGTAAAAGGAGTAAAAATCTCAGACGTGAAAAGGCTGCTTGAGATACACTTTGGCCCAAATTGGGTAGAAAACTCAGTCGTAGGCTATTATGAAGATCTTTTTGCAAAGTGTGATGGCCAAGAAACCTTCGAGAAGAACTAGACATCCAATGTGAGCCAACAGAAGAATCACCAGAAACAATAGTGTAGGACAGAACTGTTTCAAAAAAAGAAGCTTACCATGACAACTTTGTAGTTTCAAAGTTTACGTGTTCTTAAATTTATTTTAATAATCTTTGTTTCAGAGAGCTTTGTATAGACATTTTCCTCAAAGTTTGAGTGTATTTTTATGATGTAACATTAAATTTAATGCTTTAAAATATTCAATGTGTAGCTTCTTATTTCCATAATTAATTCCTTATTTTACATGGCAACGCTATACAATCTAGCCTAAGATGTTTCTAATTTTTTTTAGATAAACAGAGTTGGTGTCTTAAAATAAAAACAATTTTAGTAGCAAAAACAGCAAAAGCCAAGGTTTGGTGGCAAAACCAGCAATCTCCAAACATTTATAACCTGTAACTACTTAAAAAAAACGTTTGGCCATAATTCCTTGTATGTTTTCTCATATTATCCTTAGGAACAACAGGAAAATAATTAGCTATATACCAAGATGTTTCCAACCTCACATTTTATTTTGCTCTCTTGTAAAATTTGCTAGAGTGGAGTTTGCGCCTTTTGCTTTTGGGCTCCATATATGTTCTTTCAGTTCATTCAACGAATGAGGGTTTCTTGCATACACTTAGTTCCCCCATAAATGAAAGTCACAAACAGTTAAATCTGCGGACCGTGACGGCCATAAGTCCGTACTAATAAAACGGTCTTCAAAAATTTCCTCAATAAAGTTCCATGCGCCATTAGTTATATGCGCAGTAGCAGTGCCTTGCTGAAAATATCCATTTCGACAGTCAGTGTCAGTCAGTTCGTAAAAAAATGGTTTGAGTATATTATCCCTGTATCTTTGTGCATTAATTGTGTCCTGAAAAAATATAGGTCCTAATAGTTCCATTCACTACGTAGCACACTCCGATCCGTTCGTCATGTAGAGGAATTTCGTATATGCAATGGGGGGTTTTCCTTACTACAGTATCTGTTATTCTGCGTCGAAACATACCCGTGTAAATGGACTCATGCTTCATCAGAGAAAATTATTAAGTGCGGATCAATTATTTCATCATGAATGTTTCGCAACACCCAATTACAAAAACGTACTGTAGCCCTTAGTATGATCACATGGATACAGTTCGTGTACTACAGTTAGCTTGTATGGTTGTCCGGCTCCATAACTAAATGGTTAGCGTGCTGGCCTTTGGTCACAGGGGTCCCGGGTTCGATTCCCGGCAGAGTCGGGAATTTTAACCATGATTGGTTACTTTCTCTGGCACGGGGGCTGGGTGTATGTGTCGTCTTCATCATCATTTCATCCTCATCACGACGCGCAGGTCGCCTACGGGAGTCAAATCAAAAAACCTGCATCTGGCGAGCCGAACTTGTCCTCGGACACTTCCGGCACTAAAAGCCATACGCCATTTCATTTTTACCTTGTATGGTTTTAATTTAACATTTTCGTAGCCGCCTTGCTGAGCTATTTGAAATCCCGGCTTCTTGTCCAGGCCATCTTACAGATTTTGTAGGCGAATGTTCTAATCTTTCTGCGATTTCATTTACTTTTTCCTCATTAAGTACACTTCGCCTCTTATCGAGTACAGAACCTGTTCTTCTCAATCGTTTACGAGTTTCTGCACGGTCTCTCTATGTGGAGGGCGTACAGCTGGAAAATGTGTTACAAATCGCCTTACGACTTCCCTATAAGGCTCTGTTTTTACATAATTATTGTACTTTAAATACCCTTTCTTCTACACATGTGGAGGAATTATGAGAATTATACCCCGAAGTAACACTTCACAAGTCGTGAACAGTTGGAGCGACAGATCAGCACTTAATGCATGTTCTAAGCACGGACCTGAACTGGGAAGTGCAGGCATTCCCGTGCTGTCGATGCGCTGTGTAACGTGAAGTGATGAGTCAACGGGAGGCAGATAAGCTGGGAGCGCCTGCCAGCCGACCAAGGAGAGAAACTCACTGTAGCTGCTGTAGTTCGCAAGACTACAATGGTTTTGAGAAAGCTTCACCTGGACTTCAATCTTGAGGTAGCTGATACATAACCATAGGCCTACGAGTACCCAAAAAACCGGAATTATTTTTAAAAGCAATAGATTTTCATTTTTCTACAAAAAAAACCTAATTCCCTTCAAAATACTCTCCATTACAACTAATACATTTGTCCCACCGATGCTTCTACTGTTCGAAACATTTTTTTTGGAATGATCTTTAGAAATGGCTGACAACTCTTCCCTCGTTTTTATCTTGACCTATTCAATATTGCCAAATCGGTGTCCTTTCATGCCCATTTTCTTGCGTGGTAATAAGAAAAGGTCGCACGGAGGTAGGTCAGGCGTGGGGCAGCGGAACCATGCCATTTTTAGCCAAAACTGTCTAACAGATATGGCTGTGTGTGCAGGTGTCTTGTCGTGGTGGACTAACTTGTCTCCTCTCTGCCACAAGTCGGGTCTTCTTTGACGAACACTGTTGCGCAATATTCTTAAAACCTAATAAAAGGTTTGCACGTTGTTCACTTAAACTTGCCATCATACAAAACGAAACAAGAACAAAACAGCGCTAGCAAAAACAATCACTGCAGATGAACAGAACAAGCCAGATCGACAACGCAGGCAGCACTGAACTGGCAATCAGTTGCGCTATACACGCCTAGTGGCAGAAATGCGTACTATACAAGCTTCGCTCACGGTAATGTTATCGGGTTATTTTTTAGTAGCCCTCGTATAACGGGCGGGATTGCTGATGGGCCTGTTTAGTTCTCTCTGCATTGGCAGCTACCTCACAACGAATATCTGGTGGTGCTATCCCTGCAAGCTGGTAGAGTTTTACAAGAAGTGTACGCTTCAAACAACCTGTAATAAGTCTAGATATTTCATTGAGCGCCTTGTCAACTTTGATTGCGTGGGTAAATTTGTACCAAACTGGGCATGCATATTCTGCAGTACTGCAACATAACGCAGGAGCTGTCATTAGTGTCATAACAAATGTGGTACGGGCCCACATACCAAAATAGAAATTCGGGCCCTCTCGAAATGTAAAACCTATGAATAATACAAACGTAATTACAGCAAAATAGAACTAACGAAATACATTTTCAAAGTATATCAACAAAGGGATTATTCACTATCGCAAGATTATTAAAAAATATTGTAATGTTTTAATGGGTTTTATTTTACTGCCTCTGTGGTTTAACGGCTAAGCTGTTGAACTGCCAAGGCAAACGTACACCACTTAGATGTTCGCACTTAAAATTGGTTTCAATTTTCAGTAGAAATATACTATGTAACCGATACTGAATTCACGGTTATAATAATTTATTCGATCACAACTCAGAAAAATATACGAACAAAATTAAATAAATTGTGAAAAACAAACCGCACAAATAACTGATAAGGCTATAATTACCCCTGATGTAAGTACATCATGTAAGTACCTTCGCGCAAAGAGAGCTCATTCGAAACTAAATTGACTGATTGTTACTACATCAAGTACCGGGCGAGTTGACCGTGCGGTTAGGAGCGCGCAGCTGTGAGCTCGCATCCGGGAGATAGTGGGGTCGAACCCCACTGTCGGCAGCCCTGAAGATGGTTTTCCGTTGTTTCCTACTTGCACACCAGGCAAATGCTGGGGGCTGTACCTTAAATACGGCCACAGCCGCTTCCTTTCCATTCCTCGGCCTTTCCTGTCCCATCGTCACCATAAGACCTATCTGTCTCGGTGCGACGTAAAACAAATAGCAAAAACTACATCAAGTTATTGTTGGAATTATACACTGTTATATAATAAATGCGTGAAAATAATTAAATGATAAGGAAATTGTGTGCATAATACAATCTCAGATACTCTACACATCAAGAAGGTACCATTATTTTCTAACTAAAATATAGTATTTTGGTTTCAAATTTCACTTTTGTAATTATTTTTTAATAATTTGGTGCAAGTCTTCTCCCTGGTAATTCCTCTACGTACACATTGTAAAAACAAACTACCTGTACTTCGTCGTGATCTGGTCTTCTGTCCATTTCCGTGCAAAGTGACATTAGGCTATATATATGTTATTTTTTGCTTTTGCGAGGAGTCTGCGGTGCCCCTTGAAGTCCGGACTCGCCTGCATTGCAGCTAGAGTTACGCCCCTGGTTGTCGTTCTTAGGTTTAGTGGTTGAGAGTCACACGTGTTACCAGTAATCTTATGAAGGATGTTATTCCTAGCCTCCAACTTCAGCCCTGTATTCTGGCAATGTTGCTTGTATGTCAGATTACGATCAAGAGTGAATCCCAGATATTTTCGATCAATCACTACTGATCTGCATTTACGGCAGTCGGCCAGGTGGAAGATTCCCTATCTGTTGTTTTCCTAGCCTTTCTTAAACGATTTCAAAGAAACTGGAAATTTATTGAACACCTCCCTTGGTAAGTTATTCCAATCCCTAACTCCCCTTCCTATAAACGAATATTTGCCCCAATTTGACGTCTTAAATTCCAACTTTATCTTCATATTGTGATCTTTCCTAATGTTAAAGACACCACACAAACTTATTCGTCTACTAATCTCCAATGACAGCTTGGAACATACCACTTATTCGAGCAGCTCGCCTCCCTTCTCCCATATTTTTGCAACGCTACTCTTTTGTCGGAAATCACCAAGAATGAAATCGGGCTGCTTTTCTTTGAATTTTTCCAGTTCTTGAATCAAGTAATTCTGGTGAGGGGTCCCATACACTGGAATCATACTCTATTTGGGGTCTTACCAGAGACGTATTCCCTCTCCTTTACTACAACCCCTAAATATCCTCAAAACCATGTGCAGATATCTGTACCCTTTATTTACAATCCCATTTATGTGATTACCCCAATGAAGATCTTTCCTTTTATTAACACCTAGATACTTACAGTGATCCCCATAAGGAACTTTCAGCCCATCAACGCAGGAATTAAAACTGAGAGGAATTTTCTTACTTGTGAGACTCACATCCTGACTTTTAGCCCCGTTTATCATCATAGCATTGCCTGCTGTCCATCTCACAACCTTATCGAGGTAATTTTGCAGTTGCTCACAATCTTGTAACTTATTTATTAATCTAAACAGAATAGAATCATCCGTAGAAAGCCTTATCTCCAATTCTACTTCTTTACTCAGATCATTTAGATATATATAAGAAAACATAAAGGTCCAATAATACTGCCTTGAGGAATTCCCCTCTTAATTATTACAGGGTCAGATAAAGCTTCGCCTACTTTAATTCTCTGAGACATATTTTCTAGAAATATAGCAACTCGTTCAGTCACTCTTTTGTTCAGTCAAATTGCACTCATTTTTGCCAGTAGTCTCCCATGATCCACTCTATCAAATGCCTTAGACAGGTCAAACGCGATACAGTCCATTTGGCCTCCTGAATCCAAGATATCTGCTATATCTTGCTGGGATTCTACAAGTTGAGCTTCAGAGGAATAACCTTTCATAAACTCGAACTGCCTTCTATCGAACCGGTTATTAATTTCGCAAACATATCTAATATAATCAGAAAGAATGCTTTCCCAAAGCTTGCCTGAAATGTATGTCAAACTGACTGGCCTGTAATTTCAGCTTTATGTCTATCACCCTTTCCTTTATACACAGGGGCTACTATAGCAAATCTGCATTCATTTGGTATAGCTCCTTCATGGAAACAATAATCAAATAAATACTTCAGATATGGTACTATATTCCAACCCACTGTCTTTAGTATATCTCAGAAATCTTATCAGTTCCAGCCGCTTTTATAGTTTTTGGATTAGGCGTGAGGCGTGAGATGTTAAGTTCGCGACGTGACTGATTGTGCTTAAAATGGAATGTGCACAGTTGGGTTTATCCTAGGTTTGGGCGAAGTTGATTGTTAGAGTAATAGGTATCCAATTCCCTTTAAGCATCTGTTAGGTGGGCTTCAACATCTTCAAAAGATTTCCCTTGACTTGTTAATGCCAGATCTTTGGCATACAGGAAACCTACTGCGTTCACCGCAAGGGGTTTGTCATTAGTATAGATATTAAATAACAACGGCGACAGAACACTTCCTTGTGGTAAGTCATTTCTTTGACATCTCCATCGACTACGTTGTCTCTGGAAGTCCACAGAAAATCTCTTGTTTTGAAGTAAACTTTCAATACGTTTGGTGAAAACATAAGTTAATCCTTTGTGATCTCGTAGATCTTTTGTGACAATGGACGCTGGTTGACAGTGTCATAGGTAGCGGTCATATCAATGTAAAATACTCCTGTGATTTTCCGGGTTTCAAAGCCGTCCTCAATGAATTGTGTAAGATTAATTTGGAATAAACAATTTTTCCCTGATCTGTCGTTTCTGACAACAGTCAGGAGATATCATGGATTTATTATGCCATCTCCACCTAGTCGGGTAAAAGAGAAGATTTCCGACCTTTCAAAGCACGAGGTCATCGGGAGAAGAATTGGAAGGGTCGCGAAGAGACTGTGTACGCCCTGCAAACATAATATCGTCGGAATTTAATATGAGAACAGTAGAAACTCAGGATGTTGTAGTACGAAGCGACCGCCATTCTCGTCAACCTTTTACGGTTGGACTCAATAACAATGATGAAATTCGTATCATCATCACCATCATCAACCAGCAAGATATATACACCCTGTAACCCAATGGTCAGTGTAACTTTTCCCGATGCCTCTATCTTATGTTGTTGCGCCACACTGGGCGACCGATTTAATGCAACCAACGGGTTAAACATTCTTTGCCCGATACCTCCATTTTCTAACTCGTCGTTAGACAGCCTAGTTTGACGAAATGGAGTCGCTCAGCGGATACCTCAGGGTTTAATTATGGCTAGTAGGACATGTAATCCCACTGTAGAATTCGCTTTACGTGAGTCCATGAGAAATCCGACCCACGGATGTCACCCAACGTTACTCACGACATTATAATAATCATCGCCGACTACCTTATTAGAGTTTTGACCTCGAGAAACTTGCCATGGTTAAATGATTATTTAATTACACCATACCTTACTTCGCTATAAATTAACTTACAATCTAGACAATAATTAAAGAACTCATGACACCAGCAAATTGTAGAAAAATACCAAGATATTTATTAATAAATATTAAATTACCAATTTCCATATTATGTAACGCAGTATTCAAATTGACTGGTAATATGTATGAAAAGATGAGTCAGCGCTGGCTCGTATGATAAACAAAAATAGAATTCAATATTTAAATTAATAAAATGATCAGTTCCTTTGTGAAATTGAAATTCAAAAATTACATATTTACAACAGATCACTGGTCCTATTCGAGTTCCACCTCGCATTTGAAATGTAAGTAAAAACATCGACACAATAAACTCGTTTCGAAAGTTCACTTTCTTTAGTCTTATTTAAGCAATCTCACTTGGATATAATATCCAGCCGCAACGCATCTCAAATACACCAATAAGTCTAGTGTGAATAAATTGGAATTCGTTTAAGTAATTCTAATTGAGTTATAGGAAATCGAAAATAAATCTGAATGTTTCAAGTTAAATTTTAATAAAATCCGAAATCATGTTTTTGTTGCAAGGATCTCGTTGTGCTTTGTAACTACTTATGAACTAAGGCATTCTTTCCTAGTGCCTGTTAAATACAGCTCCTACTCTAGCCTTTCCCTAGCCGAAATTCGTTAAAAAAAATGTACTTTTAAACGGAGAATATTAACCGATCTAGCTATCTATCTAACTTCAGTATAATCTTTGGTTGTCCCACACATGCCCTTATCGGTTCAATGTCCCATTAAGTAGTTATATTTCAATAACATTCAACCACAATGCAAGCTACATTACTCTCTTGCAATTAACATGGAAGCGCTTTGCTGCGAGGTTTGGAAAAACATAATCTCATAAATATCGGTGTTATAATGTTTCTGGTTAACTACAGCTATTCAAAGTCGTAGAATTTTAATATTCATTATAAAACATCTTCACTGAAATATAATTATGTCACGAGCATACATCTATACTAATAAATCCAGTTCGTACCTTGGCTTGTGCAGCTCCTGCGGTGTGGGCATTCTTACGCAAATAAAACATAAAATTCACTTGTAGTGCAGGTACACGATGGTCCTGCATCGCGTAAAAACCTTCTCAAATCACAATACATAACTCGACACTTTCATCCAATCTCATATTCATATTCTCATTACAACATCAATCTAATATAAACACCGTAGCCTCCATAATAATATATCGCGTTCCCAACTTGACGACTACGTTAAAAATACCACACTGTTTCTTAATAAAATTTACAAGTCGCAGATCCTCATAACCTACAGACAAGTTCAATGCCCTTTTTATGGACCAAACAAATGCGTAATTCCATGTTTCTTACAACACCGCGCACAACCATTCGTGACGTCAACTTTATGCATTACATCAATGAAATCTCTATAATCTCTCATTATGTCAATTCAATCAGCTGTTTCATATTTCTCTTCAAACCTCACGCTTCCTACAAGTATTCTGGTCGATATAGCATAACTTCTGCTATGTTATCCAATCGTAACTTAATTATCTCACACTTAGTTGATAATCATCACTTGCATTGCCAAATTATCGGTCTACAATTAGCCATCAGCACATACCTAAGGTACATGTGTAAGCAAACCAAAAATTATGCAAAAAATGTTATGAATGACTTAGCTCGCTCATAGTTGTCCCTGGTCCAGCTGTTCCATTCCCATTGGATGTAGATGGGTCTTCGGTTCGGTCACGGGTATGACATCTGGAACGTCATCCGCTCCAATGCTCTGGTAGTTCTATCTGGTTACCCGTCGCCTTCTTTCGTCATGGCTCGGTCGGATGATTACCCGTCGCCTTCCTCGACATCTCCTGGTCATTTCCTGGTCGTCTGGCAAGATGAATTGTTCCCAGGTCGGTCCATCATGTGAATTCAGTGCATCATCTTGATCATCTTCTTGACAGACTCAAAATTGAAGCTAATAATATTACGATATGCTGCCATTTTTCTATTCTTCTTTGACGTCGTTTATCCTTAATTTTTTTTTAATTTCCTTCGTAGCTCTTCGTCGTATTCGTAATTTCTTCGTAACGACTTCAGTACTTTTATTTTCGTCTTAACCGACTTTGAATTTTGGTGAAGACTGATACTTTATTCTTATTCAATAGTTGTATTCTTTCTTTCCTTTTATACGCAATCCTTTGCTTCTCCAAATGAAATATTACGATTACGGTGATTACGTCCGCTCTCGATGCCTTGCAAATTTCAAGATGAAGATTTTCAATAATAATGTTTTTCTATTTTTTTGAAAACAATACTGTGCACCGTCCACTGTCCGTCTTACTCGAATACATGACCATTTCATGAAGTATATGGCCCTCTGAGACATCATAGCAGGCGACTATTCCTTGCTTGCTTTAGATTACAAGGCCCATACCTTAGGTCGGCGCCATTTTGTAATCTGTCGTGGACGTGCGAACGGGCACATTTAGACGTGCGAACGGGCACATTTATTATCCCCCGTCACGAACAAAATATATTGGTCACAATATATTTTCCTTTCTTAAACTCAAATCATAAATGTGCCTTCGCTTCTTATACATATTCATTGTCCTATTGTGACTGGCAAATCGATTTTAATATATCGACCTTTTATTATCGCTCCTGATTTAGAGATGTTCTTTGCTACACTCGACTGTGCTTATGTAATCAGTTGATTCTTTCCTACAATAAACATAATAAATCGTAATTTCAAATGACTTGCAGACGATAACTTGTTATTGGTATGTAGCTTATACATTCTTGTCCCTTTATTCTTCTAGTTCTGTGGTTCCATTAGTCTCATTCTCTTGGTAATAAGGCTTGATGTTAGCGGCATTGTGTACATTTCTGTACTTTCCATTCATGCTCGTTAATTCGTATGCATTATTTCCTAGCACACGCTCTACTTTATATGGGCCGTTGTATAATGGTAGGAACTTCGCACATACTCTATTCGGTGCATTAGATATTGGTACCGTTTTAATTAATACAAGATCACCTCGTTTATAAGGTGCATGGAATTTCTTATTTTGCATCCTCTTTAATCTTTTTCGTGACTGTTCCAGTAGTTTTTCCTTTATCATAATCTCTATTTGCTGTGGATCTGGCTTCCTTTCCAAGGGCATATTAAATATTCTGTCCCAACTCCTTTCAGGATGTATATTCTTGTGAGCTACGCTGGGAATCTGTCCGATGGATTGATTAATGGTGTTATTCAAGCTCCTTTCAATAATATTCAATATCTCCACCCATTTCCAATGCTGTTGGTTACAGTATATTCTGCCGAACTTGGCGATTTCCCTCATGTATCTTTCTACAGGGTTCGCTTCTGGGTGTCGTACTGAACACATCGTATGTTTGATGCCTTCATTTTTCATTCGTTCACGGAATATTTCAGACGTAAACTGTGTACCTCTATCTGTGAGTATTTTTTTCGGCTTACCCATCTCAGGAAAAACCTTTTCCACTAGGGCTCGTATGACTTGTTTAGCATTGGCTCTTTGTATAGCTTGAAGTGAAATGTACTTGGAAAATATGTCAACCACCACTAGTATGTATCTTTTTCCTCTTTTTGCGGTCGGTAGCTTGCCAAAAATATCTGCCGCATATATCTCGTGCGACCTTGTTGGAATGATTGGCACTGGTTTATGTCCACATACATAGTTGTTGTGTTTAACACGCTGGCATATGTCACAAGTTTTAACTAGGTTCCTGACAGATTTTCGTAGTCCCTTCCAAGTGAATTTTTCCTTTAACGTACTGATCACTTTTTCTATGCCTGCATGTCCCGTGATGTTATGGGTGTGCCAAATCAGTTCTTTTTGTAATACTTGTGGTATTATAATCCTTCTTTTTCGGTCAACTCTATCCATAATTTTGATCAGTATTCCATCTACTATCTCATAATTATTCTGCCATTCAGAATCCGGTTCCTTCTCTGTTAACCTGTTGATAATATATTTTAATTCTTTGTCAGACTCTTGGTATTCCTTTAGGTTTTCGAGCTTTCTCAGTAGTTCTTGCTCTCGATTGTCTATCTCGATTTCTAAAATATGTTCTTCTTGTTCTGGAGGGTTCCTACTCAAAGCATCAGCTAAAATATTTTGTTTTCCACTGCAATGCTCTATCTTCAAATCAAATTGCTGTGTATACAACATCCAGCGCGTTATCCTCTCGCTTATCATGACTGCCTTTAATCCAAAAGTTAATGCTTTATGGTCAGTTCTTATGGTCACTGGGTATCCAAAAATGATCCTTCTCCACTGTTGTAACGCGTGGATTATCGCTAGAAGTTCAAGTTCGGTGGTAGTGTAGTGCATTTCATGTTTCCTTAATTTCCGGCTGGTGAATGCCAGATATATTCTTTTCTGTTCTTCTTCGTTTTCTTGATACAAGCATGCGCCTACACCGATACTCGATGCATCTGCCTGTATTATAAATCTTTTCTCATAGTCTGGATATCCCAGTTTTATGCTCTGTTTCATCAATTCTTTCATCTTATTGAAAGCGTGCTCAACCTCGTCATTCCACTTCCACTTGTTATTAGCTCTTAATAAATTGTATAGTGGTGCGGCTGTCTCAGTATATCCCTCACAGTGGTCTGAGAAAAATCCCGTCATTCCTAGGAATTGTCTGACGTGCTTGACCTTTGTCGGCCGAGGAAACTCGCAAATAGCTTTAATCTTGGCAGGGTTAGGTCTTATTCCTTCACCATCGATTATGTTACGGAACCACATTTATTCCATGGACTGCCGTGTCATATCTTACTGGCATATCTATGAACATTGCAAGTGACACAACACTGTTTATCTTGTTTGTGTAATCTTTGGTTGTGGTGTGGATCATGGCGTACAATGTATCTCTTGGTCAGTGCAGTGAATTGTAAACTTGTTTTATGTAAATAAATTGGAGCGTTTGTGTTAAATTGTGTTAACGTTACATTATAAGCACTTTTCTCAACATCTGGCGACCGTGACAGGATTAGTTTCCGCGTAAATATGGCAGAAATCACGAAATTGAAAAGTGAACGAACACAATTGCGCCGATTGTTTACACGTGCTGGCAATGACTTTGAACAGAAGTTAAATGCAGAACAACCCACAAGAGAAGAGGTCTCCGCAGGATTCAAGATCTTCGAGGACAAAGCTGAACGATTATTCGTGCTCGATGAAAAAATTCGTGATGTTTGGTACGCCGGAGAGCACGAAGAAGAAGAAGAAGAGATCGCTGCCGAATACGAAATCATGGAGGGATACCGCGAAAGGTGGTTAACCTTAAAGACCAGGTATGAGAATTTTTTGCATGATGACACACGCAGTGACAATGGGGCAAATAGTATTGCTAGTACTAGTTCTAGTAAATCCAGGAGTAAAAGAAATTTAAGATTGCCGAAATTAGAACTTAAACAGTTCGATGGAGATGTGCGCAACTGGATAGCCTTCTGGGGGCAGTTCAGAAAGATACATGAGGATGACGAAATCGAGGAAGAGGATAAATTCCAATACCTTTGCCAGGCTACTGTACCCGGGACGTCAGCTAGAGAACTCGTGGAATGTTTCCCACCCTCAGCTTCAAATTATCAGAAAGCTATAGAGCAATTAAAATCGAGGTTTGCAAGAGATGAACTTCTGATTGAGATTTACGTTCGTGAACTCTTGCAATTAGTACTTCAAAAGAGTAGCATGCTAAATGATATAAGTCTACGGAGTCTTTTTGATAAACTGGAGACCCAGTTAAGGGCACTAGAGTCACTAGGGGTTACTAGCGATAAATATGCGGCAATGCTCTACCCGCTTGTAGAATCAGCACTACCAGATGACATTTTGAAAGCATGGGAGCGGTCTCGTATGTCGCAGGCATGTAAGAAGGGTGACCAATCTAATTATCTCGAGACACTTTTGAGATTTTTGAGACAAGAGGTAGAAAGTGAAGAACGTCTCCTTCTGGCTCGTTCTAATTTCCTAGGTGGCTGTGGGAGTGCATCGCAAAACAACAAAGAAAAGCTACCGACAGCAGCAGTAATTTTCTCGAGTGAAGAGAAAAGGGGTGATAGGACATGTATTTGGTGCGATAAAGGGAACCACATGTCTCAGGACTGTTTTAAAGCTAGAGGTCTCACTACAGAGAAAAAACAAGAAGTTTTGAAAAAGAAAGGAGCATGTTTCCATTGCCTCAAGGTGGGCCATAGTGCAAAAAAGTGCAAAGTTGTACTCAAGTGCTTGATTTGTTGCAAGGGGCATCACACTATTATGTGCAAGGGTTTAAAGGATATAATTCCAGTTGATAGCAGCAAGAAAAGTTCAGTTGAGAAAGGAAACGAACCAGGTAGAACAGAGAACTTACTGTCTCATCAAAAGGGTCAGACATTGTTGCAAACTTTGGTAGTTAAAGTGTCGGTGGACAAGGTTGTTAAGTTGGCAAGAGTGTTACTAGACTCGGGATCTCAAAGATCATACATCACGAAGGACAGTGTTCACAAGCTTGGGCTGAAGAAGATAGGGGAAGAGACGTTAATACATAATCTGTTTGGTGGAGTAGAGACAGGGCGAGAAGTGCATGGTATTTATGAAGTTACTCTTAGAAGTTTAGATGACAAATTTGAGTGCACCATTCCTATGTTGGACCAACAGAAAATTTGTGATTTTGTACCCCGGCTTGAGACACAGCGGTATTACCCAGTGCTTCGAAACCACAACATAATCTTATCAGATGTAGGCTATAATGTTCCTGAGGTAAAGATATTACTTGGGGCAGACGTAATGGGGCAACTGCTAACAGGCTGCAGATTAGTTTTAGATGACACGATGGTTGCTCTCGAAACTAAGCTGGGCTGGACGGTGATGGGGCAGCGTAGAATATTCAGCAACTGCAATACAGTAACTGACCTCTTTAGTATGGCAGGTTTTAATGTAGCTGATTTGTGGCGTCTGGAAGCCATAGGCATTAGCGACCCGGCAGATGTCAAAACCAAAGAAGTTCTAGAAGCAGAGACACTTGAATTCTTCGAGAAGACAGTGAAAGTTGACCAAGAAGGAAGATACGAGGTTTGCCTTCCCTGGAAAGAGGGGCACCCGCAGCTGAGGGACAACTACGATCTAGCGGAGAAGAGATTGTTGAGTGTAAGCAAAAGACTAGAAACCATTGGCAAGTTGGAAGAGTATGATGAAATCTTTCGTGAATGGCTGCGGGAGGGCATAGTGGAAATGATACCCTCTGCCAGCAAGAATGATGGTCACTACCTCCCTCACCAGCCAGTAATAAAGGAATCTAGTATGACCACCAAAATTAGGCCTGTGTTCGATGCCTCAGCCCAAGATAAAAGAGGCAACTCACTTAACAGCTGTCTGGAAAAGGGGCCCAATTTGGTGGAATTAATACCCAAGCTGTTGATACAATTCAGAAAACATGCTATTGGAGTGACAGCTGATATCAGAAAGGCATTTTTACAAATCAAGCTAGCCCAAGGTGACAAGGATTTTTTAAGATTTCTTTGGTGGAAGGACTGTCGTAACAAAGAGGTGGCAATCCTCAGGCACTGCAGAGTTGTCTTTGGAGTGTCGTCTAGTCCATTTCTACTGGGTGCGACTATATCACATCACTTGAGACATGCGCCTGAGGAACTGAATAGTACTGCAGAGCGACTCAGAGACTCTTTCTACGTGGACAACTGTGTTACCAGTGTAGCCAATGAAGAACAGTTGCAGAAATTTGTGAGGGAAGCTACTGCACTGATGTCTACAGCACAATTTGATCTTCGCGGATGGATCAGCAGCCCCGTTCATCAAGAAGACAGAGCTGCTATGCAAGATGGAGTTGTTCCAGTCCTGGGTCTCTTATGGGATGTCACTACAGATGAGCTTCTCTGTGATGTCAAAACCATTGCGATGACCACTTGTCGAGTTACCAAGAGGAATCTGTTGTCTGTGGCTCAGCGTGTTTTCGACCCAATTGGCTTCACATGTCCGTCTACCTTACTACCAAAGCTGATGCTGCAAGAAACATGGAAACACAAATTTCGATGGGATGAAGAGCTTCCGGATAGCATTACAAGTAAATTCAAGAACTGGGTGGAGCAGATGCAATGGTTAGCTAGATGTCGCCTTCCAAGGAGAATGGTACAAGTGGACTGGGGAGCGGAAGATATCAGCCTTCATGTATTTTGTGATGCGAGCAAACTTGCTTATGCAGCTTGTGTATTCTTAAGGGCAAGGAGAGGCGCAGAGGTATCGGTCCAGTTGGTCCAGGCTAAGGCGAGGATTGCTCCTGTCAAACATGTCACTATACCACGTTTGGAACTGTTGGCAGCAGTCATTGGTACCAGAATTTCTACCCAAGTGAAAGAGGCATTGGGACTACAACGGTGCAGAACATTCTTTTGGAGCGACTCGTCAGTAGCCTTGACTTGGATAAAGCGGGCGGACAACTGGAGTACATTCGTGGGTAACCGTTGTCATGAAATACGACAGTACACCAATACTGAGGATTGGCGCCACCTATCGGGGACTCTGAACGCAGCAGATCTTCCATCAAGGGGATGCAGTCCAAAGGCACTCTTTGAGAGCAAATGGTGGGAAGGACCACGCTGGCTAAAAGATAATCCAGAGCAGTGGCCTTTTTATGAAATTGCCGCACCTGAAGACGAAGTCAATATTGAGAAACGGAAGACAGTTATATCGAGTGTGGCGTGTAGTTCACCTGACTTTTGCTCGCGTCTCTTGTATTTCTCAAGTTATGTCAAGATAGTCAGAATGATTGGTTGGATCATCAGATTTTTCCGCAACCTTACTAAGGCAAAACAAGCAAGAAGAGGTGAACTCACTGGTGAAGAAATGCAACAAGCCGAGAACACCTTGTTGAGAGTTGTGCAGCAGGAATGCTTTCGAGATCACGAGCAGGAACTTGAGAAGAAAGTCAGGGTATTCAAGGACGAAATGGGAGTTCTGAGGGTTGAAACAAAACTTACCTTTGGGGAAGAAAGTGAAGCATTCACGAAACCCATCTTGTTGCCGTCAAACCATGCCATCATGACCAGATTGGTTTGGGACGAACATCATCGGTCACAGCATGCAGGGCTACTGACGCTGTTAGCTAGACTCAGGGAAAGATTCTGGATTCTTGGAGTTAGGAAAGTGGCAAAAAGAGTTATTGCAAGATGTGTCAAATGTAAAAGGTACAAGGCTAGTCCTACAGCACCAGCTTTTGCTCCTTTGCCCAAGGATAGAGTGGGCTCAACAGCAGCTTTCGAGGTCTCGGGAGTGGATTATGCTGGACCGCTGTACCTAAAGTCTGGAGAAAAGGCGTGGGTTGTATTATTTACTTGTGCGGTGTATCGTGCTATACATCTGGAGCTGGTGCAGTCTTTGACAACTGATGCTTTCATTCTGCCGTTAAGAAGATTCATTGCCCGGCGTGGAAGAATTTCTGTGCTGTACTCAGACAACGGGACCAATTTCATAGGACTTAATAATGCCCTGAAAGCGTTGGATTGGGATGAGATTGTCACCCACTCGGCTGTGAGAAAGATTACTTGGAAATTTATCCCACCTACAGCAGCCTGGTGGGGAGGATGGTGGGAGAGACTAATCAGAACAGTGAAAGAACTACTGCGTCGAATCTTGGGACGAGCCTCTGTGTACTATGAAGAGTTATATACTGTTTTATGTGATTGCGAGGCGACGATCAACTCTAGACCACTTACATACATTGAGGACCATTCGTCTGAACTAAAGCCTTTGACACCAGCAACATTTCTGCAGGGTATTCCTACAAATGAGACTCCAGATTTGGATGCAGTTGACAAGGTTGACTATGTTAAACGATGTAGGTACCTCCAGAAACTACGTGAGGACCTACGACAAAGATTCAGGAATGAATATTTGGCGCTCCTAGTTCACCACGGCCAGAGGAAGACCAACAGCATCAAGGTGGGAGATGTGGTATTGATAGGAGCAGATTCCACAAAACGCATCAACTGGCCCCTCGCGGTCGTCGTGGAAGTGTATCCAGGGAAGGATGAAGTAGCAAGAGTAGCCAAACTGAAGACATCTGAGGGAGAGCTGATCAGACCACTCCAGCGTCTCTATCCATTGGAGGTGCACACAACTCCAGAGGAGTGGAAGCAGCCTGAAACTGTGACTATCACTTCGCCTGAGACAAAGCCTCCACATGAAGAATTCAAATTGTCAAAAGGGGGGCGGAGAATTAAAGTGCCATCAAGACTTGATTTGTGAATACTCTTGATGTGACCTTGCTTTTGTGTTCATTTATTTATTGTGTTATGTGTTTTTGTTTCAGTTGTGGTACGGAGTATTTTGCAATTGAAAATAACAATTGCAAGGTGGGAGGATGTTACGGAACCACATTTATTCCATGGACTGCCGTGTCATATCTTACTGGCATATCTATGAACATTGCAAGTGACACAACACTGTTTATCTTGTTTGTGTAATCTTTGGTTGTGGTGTGGATCATGGCGTACAATGTATCTCTTGGTCAGTGCAGTGAATTGTAAACTTGTTTTATGTAAATAAATTGGAGCGTTTGTGTTAAATTGTGTTAACGTTACATTATAAGCACTTTTCTCAACAGATTAAGTGTCCGACAAAGAGTACTTGGCTTTGGCAAAATCTCGACTTCGAGATATTTATTTTGAAACCAGTTTTCTGCAGATTCTTGAGCAACTTTTCTAGGTTAATACAATGCTCTTCAAAGGAGGAACTTCCGAAAACTATGTCGTCGATATAACAATTAATAAATTCTTTCACTTCACTAGTAAGGCTTCTATCCAATGCTCTCACCAATACGGCAGAACTATTCTTCAATCCGAATGGAAGACGACAGTAGGCATATGTTTGGTTGTTGAACATAAATCCAGTTAACAACCGTGACCTTTCCTCGAGGACAATGTGATGGAAAGAAGCCGTGCAATCCATGGTCGTAAAGTACCTCTGACCACGAAATTTCTTTACTATCTCCTTGATCTTAGGAGCCCTATTATACTCAGGAATCAGTCTTCCATTGATACATCGCGCGTCTAAACACAGCCTCAGTTTCCCGTTGTTTTTCCTTACGATTACAATTGGATTCACGTAGGGAGTGGTGGTTTTTATGATTATTCCATCGTCTAACATTTGCTGGATAATCGTCTTCACTTCATTGAAGTACTTCTCTGGCACGTCATATATTTTGCCCATGTATGGAGTCCAGTCATTCACTATTATCTTATACTTGAAGTTCGGAATTTGCCCTGGTTTATCATCGAAAACGTCAATGTATTTATCGATAATTCCGTACAGTATTCTTTTTCCTTCAGATGGTACGTCGGCTTGAGCAAGTGCCTCCCATATCTCTGTTTTTTTATTATTTTCTTCCTCCATAGTTATGATTTCTTCGATCCTTTTTGTCATTTCGATGTCTTCTTGCAGCTCTTCATCTTTCTCTACCAAAGCTGGATTCTCTTTACTCAATAAGTCGACTTCCTTTCCCTCAATCTTCAAGTATTCTTCAGGATGTAACATGTCTTTAAGTTGGATTGTTTCTATAGTTTTATTCCCATCATTCTCCCTAATAGGGAATCTAATTTCATAACGTTCCATATCTATCGTCATTTGGGAAGCCATCATGAAGTCTATTCCGAAAATTATACTGTATTTTATCTTCTTCATTACCAGAAATGGGTGTTCGAACTCGTGTCTACCTATTCTTATTGTTAAATATGCTTGAGTCTTGCATTCTACCGATTTATCTGGAATGACACCCCTGATCTTAACTCCAGATACGGGTATTATCGGTATTTCCATTCTCTTTGTCAATTCTTGAATTAACGTATTTGACATGACACTAATGCTGGCCCCGGAATCAACCAAACAGTATATTTTGATATCTGCTACCCTTACTAATATTACTGGCAATTTAAATACTGGTTCCTTTGTGTCGCATGTCTCATCTCGAACCAAGTCTTCTGGTCGGATGTCCCAGTGATCAAATTGTGTTATTACCCAACTACGAATTTTGACAATGTTCCTATTTTCCCGATCATTAACATCTTCCAGCTGAGTTATTGTTCCATCGGCGTTTTTTTTTTTCTTACCGATGGTTCGGAATCAGTCGTACCTCTCTGCGTATTGTTTTCTCTATATCTCTCCTCTTCTCTTTTCCTCTTAAAATCTTGGAGCTCGAGACTCTCGGCTCCTTCGAGGTCTCCATTGATATCTTTGTCTCTAATAGCATCCTCCCATCGGGTCTTATTTTGCCTTTGCTCTCTAAGCTCTTGTATATATCTTCTATTTTCTTCATTTCTATTATACTCATTAGGCCGTCGTTTTTCATTATACCATCTTCTATTTCTTGGATAGGGTTGGCTCCTATTTCTATTATATCGAATGTTGTTCCTGTATTGTGGGTTACTTCTGTGATCTCTTGGTTCCCATCTCGCAGGTTGCTCTCCGCTGCATCTACAACAATGTCTCTTTCGTGCTTTATCTTGAGTGTTAAAATGATTCTCCGTCCTGTCTTGTTCAGATCCGCTCACTCTACCGCTTGTGCCTTCATCCCTAATAGTATTAATCGCTTCTACTTGCCTAATATTTCTGGAATTTCTTTCTACCAGGCATGATGATGTCATATCAATCTGCCTCAGCCGTTTCTCCATGTCTACAGCGGTCTGTATATCCGTGGCAGCTAACAACCTCTGCACCTCTAACGGTAGTTGTCTCTGTATAGTCTTGATCGCCTCTAACTCACTTGGTGCGCAATCTAAGTCTTGGAAACGGTGAAACTGGTAAGAAAAGAAATCGGAATAACGTGTTTGCCCTGCATTAGAAAATTTCCTAGAGTAGAGCTCCAATCTCAACTGCTGTTGTATTTCTGAGTCCCAGAATTTTCTCAGGAAAGCCGCTTTAAATTCATCGTAAGTGTGAAAAGTGTATTTAAATGCTCGAAACCATATATTCGGGTTCCCATCTAAGTGTTTCTCAATTATGCGTAATTTCTTATCCTCCTGTATTCTCCCTTCCCTAAAGTATTCCTCGATATCTCTAAGGAATTGTTTGGGAGAGATCTTCGCTGAGCCGTCGAAGTGCTTGGGCCGATCATCATAATTTTTAATGATATTAATAATGGGAGTACTATCACTCTGGTTGCTTCCGTTCATCATTTCCATGTCTCGCCTGTTCGAATCGATTATTACCGAAGGTGTGTTTTCTCTTTCCTGTACTTGTGTTTCCATAACTCTTTGCCGTTCACTTGAGTTCGAAAACACGGATTTCGCCGATTGGTTTTCTACCCTCATCTCCTGAAGTTCTTTCCTTATTTGTTTCATTTCCTCATCGTTCTTCTCCATCTTCCGCTCTGAATCAGCCTTATCAGTTTCCATTTTCTCCTTCAGTTCATTTATTTTGTCGGCTACCTGATCTGAAGCTCGGTTAAATTTTCCTACTAAGTCTTGTTGTTTCAGGCTTAGTCCTTCCATGCCTTTCGCTATTTCATTTATTTTCTCATCTTCTAATCTCTTGATAGTTTCCTGTCCTTCTGTTATCTTCTTCTTTATTTCGTTTACTTCTTCCCATTTCTTCTCATTAGTGCCTTTGATTTCTTCTAGCTTGTTAGTCAGTTTGGCAATTTCTTCATCCACCAGTGTAGTGATGATATTCGGATTCTGTGCCACTTCTGCCCTCATTCTGTTTATCTCCTCTCGCATCTCTTGGTTTTTATTTTCCATGGTTTCGGTCAACTCGGCACGCAAACCTTGTATTTCATTTCTGACTCCAAAAAATTCTTCAGTCATCTTTTCCTGTTTCCCTTTTAATTCTTGGATCATCCCTTTATGTTCGCTTTCTATTCTGCTAACGATTTCCTCCATAGTCTCCTTTTGCTTCAGTTGCCACTCTTCCTGTTTCTTGTCCAACTCCTGTATTAGTTCGTAGCGTTCTTTTCTCCTTTCTTCAACTTGCTTCTCATATAATTCCTGTATCTCCTTTCCTCTATCCTCAACTTGTTTTTGTTGCCATTCTATTAATCGTTCCTTTTCTGCTCGTCTTCTTTCCTTCTCCTCTTCCTGTCTCTTTCTTTCCTCTTCCTGCTTTTTCTCCTTCTCTTCGCGTTCCTTTTTCTCCTTCTGTTTTTCTTCTTCCTGCTTTTTCTCCTTCTCTTCGCGTTCCTTTTTCTCCTTCTGTTTTTCTTCTTCCTGCTTTTTCTCCTTCTCTTCGCGTTCCTTTTTCTCCTTCTGTTTTTCTTCTTCGCGTTCCTTTTTCTCCCTCTGTTTTTCTTCTTCCTGCTGTTTCAAGTACTCTAAGAACCATATCGGGGTTCCCTCATGTCTTTCCTGTATTTCTCTCATTTCTTCTTCCTGACCCCTTCTGGTCTGTACTCTTCCTTGCATCGCCATATTTCCGTCAAGTAAAATTCTATTTAGTATGCTTTCTTTAAATTCCTAACAATTTTTCAATTTTCCTAAGGTACTCTAAGTTTCCTAGCAATACTCCAAGTTCACAGGGTATAAATACACATACATATATATAACACAATTCACAACTCCTTAAACTACTTATACTAAAATAGTCTCTTATGTCACTATTGTGCACTAGCTTAAAGTTTCTTGTTTTCAATCACTTATGATATGGATGGACCTTGCTGGAAACAGCATCATCTTACCAGGTAGACCATGAACAACTAGACCATGAGTTCGGATTTTATCATTTTGAATTCACTCCGGAACTGATCTCAAAGAAGAAAATAAATTGTTACTATGTGGCATCCAACCAACGTTCAGTATTCACAAGCCTACATAGTGTTTAACATGTGCAATATATTTAAAAAAGAATCACTTAAAATTAACTCATATTATTAACATGACCAGAAGAAAATAAACATTTAACAAACCTCAATCACTCCTCAACATTGACCATTTCATTTAATATAACTTTATACTCATATATATTATATCTCCTTCTCCTTCACAGATTCTCGTCATATATCTTGCAAATATTACAAACCTAATAAATCCTTTCCATACAATACCTCTACATATTATTATCTATATTGATCAATATTATCTGAACTTATTGTATTCCATGACAATACGTTCCCACGGCGACTTCTCTTCTCAGTCACAATATAGGAGCTAGCTGAAATATTCTAATATTCAATCTCTTTCTTGACGATCCCGCGGTGTCTTTCACTTCTTGTCAACGTTGGTACTCCAATTTAATGCATTATACTTCCACGGTGTCTTTCTCTTCTACTCACGTTGGTACGACAACTTAATGTGCTTAGCCGCGGTGTTTTTCTCTTCAGTTAGGCCCCACGATTGGTATGACATATTATAACTTTCCCGCGGTGTCTTTCTCATAAATAGCCTCACGATTGGGCAGCCAATTAAATGTAACCCAATGGTCAGTGTAACTTTTCCCGATGCCTCTATCTTATGTTGTTGCGCCACATTGGGCGACCGATTTAATGCAACCAACGGGTTAAACATTCTTTGCCCGATACCTCCATTTTCTAACTCGTCGTTAGACAGCCTAGTTTGACGAAATGGAGTCGCTCAGCGGATACCTCAGGGTTTAATTATGGCTAGTAGGACATGTAATCCCACTGTAGAATTCGCTTTACGTGAGTCCATGAGAAATCCGACCCACGGATGTCACCCAACGTTACTCACGACATTATAATAATCATCGCCGACTACCTTATTAGAGTTTTGACCTCGAGAAACTTGCCATGGTTAAATGATTATTTAATTACACCATACCTTACTTCGCTATAAATTAACTTACAATCTAGACAATAATTAAAGAACTCATGACACCAGCAAATTGTAGAAAAATACCAAGATATTTATTAATAAATATTAAATTACCAATTTCCATATTATGTAACGCAGTATTCAAATTGACTGGTAATATGTATGAAAAGATGAGTCAGCGCTGGCTCGTATGATAAACAAAAATAGAATTCAATATTTAAATTAATAAAATGATCAGTTCCTTTGTGAAATTGAAATTCAAAAATTACATATTTACAACAGATCACTGGTCCTATTCGAGTTCCACCTCGCATTTGAAATGTAAGTAAAAACATCGACACAATAAACTCGTTTCGAAAGTCCACTTTCTTTAGTCTTATTTAAGCAATCTCACTTGGATATAATATCCAGCCGCAACGCATCTCAAATACACCAATAAGTCTAGTGTGAATAAATTGGAATTCGTTTAAGTAATTCTAATTGAGTTATAGGAAATCGAAAATAAATCTGAATGTTTCAAGTTAAATTTTAATAAAATCCGAAATCATGTTTTTGTTGCAAGGATCTCGTTGTGCTTTGTAACTACTTATGAACTAAGGCATTCTTTCCTAGTGCCTGTTAAATACAGCTCCTACTCTAGCCTTTCCCTAGCCGAAATTCGTTAAAAAAAATGTACTTTTAAACGGAGAATATTAACCGATCTAGCTATCTATCTAACTTCAGTATAATCTTTGGTTGTCCCACACATGCCCTTATCGGTTCAATGTCCCATTAAGTAGTTATATTTCAATAACATTCAACCACAATGCAAGCTACATTACTCTCTTGCAATTAACATGGAAGCGCTTTGCTGCGAGGTTTGGAAAAACATAATCTCATAAATATCGGTGTTATAATGTTTCTGGTTAACTACAGCTATTCAAAGTCGTAGAATTTTAATATTCATTATAAAACATCTTCACTGAAATATAATTATGTCACGAGCATACATCTATACTAATAAATCCAGTTCGTACCTTGGCTTGTGCAGCTCCTGCGGTGTGGGCATTCTTACGCAAATAAAACATAAAATTCACTTGTAGTGTGGCACAACTTAACTTGCAGGTACACGATGGTCCTGCATCGCGTAAAAACCTTCTCAAATCACAATACATAACTCGACACTTTCATCCAATCTCATATTCATATTCTCATTACAACATCAATCTAATATAAACACCGTAGCCTCCATAATAATATATCGCGTTCCCAACTTGACGACTACGTTAAAAATACCACACTGTTTCTTAATAAAATTTACAAGTCGCAGATCCTCATAACCTACAGACGAGTTCAATGCCCTTTTTATGGACCAAACAAATGCGTAATTCCATGTTTCTTACAACACCGCGCACAACCATTCGTGACGTCAACTTTATGCATTACATCAATGAAATCTCTATAATCTCTCATTATGTCAATTCAATCAGCTGTTTCATATTTCTCTTCAAACCTCACGCTTCCTACAAGTATTCTGGTCGATATAGCATAACTTCTGCTATGTTATCCAATCGTAACTTAATTATCTCACACTTAGTTGATAATCATCACTTGCATTGCCAAATTATCGGTCTACAATTAGCCATCAGCACATACCTAAGGTACATGTGTAAGCAAACCAAAAATTATGCAATAAAATGTTATGAATGACTTAGCTCGCTCATAGTTGTCCCTGGTCCAGCTGTTCCATTCCCATTGGATGTAGATGGGTCTTCGGTTCGGTCACGGGTATGACATCTGGAACGTCATCCGCTCCAATGCTCTGGTAGTTCTATCTGGTTACCCGTCGCCTTCTTTCGTCATGGCTCGGTCGGATGATTACCCGTCGCCTTCCTCGACATCTCCTGGTCATTTCCTGGTCGTCTGGCAAGATGAATTGTTCCCAGGTCGGTCCATCATGTGAATTCAGTGCATCATCTTGATCATCTTCTTGACAGACTCAAAATTGAAGCTAATAATATTACGATATGCTGCCATTTTTCTATTCTTCTTTGACGTCGTTTATCCTTAATTTTTTTTAATTTCCTTCGTAGCTCTTCGTCGTATTCGTAATTTCTTCGTAACGACTTCAGTACTTTTATTTTCGTCTTAACCGACTTTGAATTTTGGTGAAGACTGATACTTTATTCTTATTCAATAGTTGTATTCTTTCTTTCCTTTTATACGCAATCCTTTGCTTCTCCAAATGAAATATTACGATTACGGTGATTACGTCCGCTCTCGATGCCTTGCAAATTTCAAGATGAAGATTTTCAATAATAATGTTTTTCTATTTTTTTGAAAACAATACTGTGCACCGTCCACTGTCCGTCTTACTCGAATACATGACCATTTCATGAAGTATATGGCCCTCTGAGACATCATAGCAGGCGACTATTCCTTGCTTGCTTTAGATTACAAGGCCCATACCTTAGGTCGGCGCCATTTTGTAATCTGTCGTGGACGTGCGAACGGGCACATTTAGACGTGCGAACGGGCACAACCCTAGCTCATGAAAGATACCTCTATATCGAAGGACGCATCGAAGACCAAGCACATCTCATCTAAACAACAATGGTCTAGCTTTTCTGAGGCGCGTCAGGAAGTAAATAGTTTAGAAATAGATAGATCAAAGAATGTTGGTATTATAAGTGCAATGAAACTCTACCCTTCACTTAGTGTTGAAGAAATTATAATTTTACGCATGACAGGATGGCTACTAACAACTGGATGATTAATGAGGACGGTACTTTTACAGGCATGTTATCAATAAAACATATTCTTGGCTTCGCTGAAGAATATAGACATATTATAATCAACGCGAAAGAAGAGCTAATTCTGATCCGTGATCGAAGTGATTACAATATTCTTAAAGGAGCAGAAACACCAGTAGACTCGAAAATTACTCTTCAACGTATATTGTGGAGGATTCCACATGTGTCATTATCTGATCGACAAAAAATCGATTGCTCGAGATTAGAAAAATGATACACCATTACTATACGTTTTCGAAGCTAGGAGCTGCATGAGTATCCTGTGTTCGTACCTACAAACAGGCATAGTTGGGCTGTTAAAACGTCACGTTTTGCTGAAGGGTATCTGTACATTATTTGCGTATTTCCAACTCATCGTAAATTCAACTATGAGAAAGATAACTCTGGGTTTGATCACTGCAAATTAAGAAATATTAGATTATACCTCGACGGGCTTATTTAACGCTACGAAAACATGGACAGTAATTTTGAGAAAACTAAATTTGGCTTTCCCTATGACTTGTTTTGTAAATTCCAATCATCGCGTTACCAGAAAGACCGCCCGCTGTTTTCTCCTCAAGAATTTAAAAATAAAGCATCGATTATAGTTATAGACCGCTCTTAGCATGAAGAATCTATAGAAGAATCTCCCGTCGATATTGGTTTGATAATTTGAAACAGGTTAAAATATCCCTGCTAACACTACAGCCTACTATCTTATTCACATGACTAATGTCACTTCGAATGTCGAATGTTGCTACAATAGATACTAAATCAAGAATATGTCTACATTATTATCATCAGTGTGTGCTTCTAAACCGAATGTTATGAATCGGAAAGAAGAAAGAAGAAAAAGACTGTACAGTTCCAATCAATCCTCTTCACAACAAACAACACTATAAATGTGCAACCTTTTTGACTAGCAGCGAGACTGATACGCTATATCTTATTTACGTCTCTCAAGTAAGTAAGACTATTAAGATGTTCTATAAACACGGATTCTTACATCGGATGCCAAAGCATTTGATTCAGTGTTTACCGCCAGTCTTTTTGTCTACGTACGCTGCTTATGAGGTGGATGATTTTTTGGAACATGCTACCCCTCCACAGTAAGATGTCAAGCGATGTAGCTGCATGCAGACGCTGTCGACGATATTACAAGCACCGAGATCAAAATGGTATCGATTGGGATGGACCTAATCCGAAGATTGTAAACTGTAGACAATGTATGCGTGAACTTGCAACCATATTTGCATTAGTTGATGACTTTCAAGGAAACAAGGCACGTGGATTTCACCATAAATAGGATGCATGGTAAGAACAGTGACAGTTTTGCAAAGTACAGTGTAACATGTATGGTATATTTGTCAAATTTCAATATTGCAGGGACTTCACAACTTTTCGGGAATGCTACCTCTTCACAGTGTGATGGCAAGGAGTATAGCAACCTTATCAACGACATTATACGCATTGTAGTAACACCGGTAATAATTTACATAATTTTGTAAATAATTACACAATAAATATTTCGTTAAATGTAAATTTTGTACGAATTTCATTCCCTTCGCCTCTTCTCACCTATCACATGTTTTCGTAGTCGTCACCGCCTTATTTCTAATATGTAGGCTAAAGAACTTCTAGTTAACTCCTCATCACCTCTCCATTGCTCGCCTCCTTGGTTCAAGTGAATACGAAGTAGTAATTAGTTACCTTATGCACGCTGCATAAGGTTCGCTTCCCAAACCTAGGAGACGAATATTTTATTTCCTCAAGCACAATAGGAAAAACCTTGCACAAGGTAGACTAGAGACCTAACACACACAGAGAGAGAGAGAGAGAGAACCTGTCAGCGAACAAGTCCAAGGGTTTGGTCTCTGAGTGATGTAAACACCACTGTAGGCTACTATAAGTCTCTAGAGTTCAAATCTATAAGCTTTAAAGTTAAAATAAAAGACTGAGTGTTCCAGACACTAAAAAACAGAGCGTTACTCATCAGTACAGACGCTAGCGTATTTGACTCCGCGGTCGCTCAGATGTGAGACCCTGAGGTAGCCCTGCAAAGTTATACCTATATAATCAATGCATACGTATCAGCCCTTACACCACATCCCTAGGGCCATAAGAAAAAATGTATAGTCGTGATTTTGTTCAAAGCTGGCAGCTCAGCTCCGAGGCCCTCAGATCGCCCTCCAAAGTTATTGCTATATTAGCAATGCATACATATTAGCCCTTACACAACCTCCCTAGTCCCATAGGAACAATATCTATTCACCATCTTCTTGTTCAGAATTCCAAGGTCAGCTCCGTGGTCATGAGGTCGTCCTTCAAAGTTATTTCTATATAAGCAATGCATACTTATTAGGCTTTACACCTCCTCCCATAAGAATAATGTATAGTCACCTGACCGATTTGACTTCTCCAAGGGGAGCCGGTTAACAGCATGTATGGGATTAGGTTAGCGTTCGTGACAGCAAGGTTATATTAACACGTCTGACGTCTTAACCCCACCTGAGGTCACCTGACCGATTCGGCTCCTCCAAGTGGAGTCGGTAAGGGGCCTGTGTGATGTTAGGTTAGCGTTCGTAAGGTTAGGTCAACAGATCACCTGACAGATTCGGTTCCTCCAAGAGGAGCCCATTAGTTTAGGATTGGATTCGTACGTAACGTTCTGACGTCTTGCCCTCACCTAGGGGTCAAAAACCCCAGGTCATTGTACCCAATGCCCTGACCTATTTGGCTCCTCCAAGGGAGCCTGTGAGGTTAGCATTGCTCTCGTACGTCATGTTATGATGTTATTTCAGGTCTTAACCTCACCTAGAGGTGAGAACAATTAGAACAATGGAAATTACACATATTTACACTAACTGAAAACAGAGCTAATCCACCTGTTCACAACCATCATTGTCCTACTGCTAGACCCACTGGGCCAGAACCTTCATTGCCCTACTACTAGAAAGAGAAGTGCTGTCTCAGCGTAGGAAAACGCTGATTCAGCATCCATTGTTCCAGAACATACTTTGCTCATACTATTGATGTCGCGATTCCTACGATGGTTTATCCAGACGTAAATTAGAACAATGGAAATTACACATATTTACACTAACTGAAAACAGAGCTAATCCACCCGGATACAAATGGAACATTGCCATAGACTGGCACATAACTACATAATAGCAATTTTTAAGTCACAGATCTGATGTTGAAATTTCTTCTTCCATTGTGATTCGCTGGCGATCTCCATTAAATTTAGGCAATCATCCTCCACGTTTTAAAGAATTTCGTATTATACATTGGCTCCACAACCTTGTGGGCTTTCAAAATGGTTGTTTCTTGCCTTTACATTTTGTATATACCTGAATATACACAAAGAAAATATTCACACGAGATGTTTTTCAATCTTGCTGTATGCACTGAAATATGATCAGACCCGTACACGTAATACCACTTTTCGTACAGGGCACATAATATGATCTGCTCTGCCTGCGTGGGAAATTAACTGCCATTGCCACTGTCGTCTCGCGTCAGATACACTTTGAAAATGACCATCGGTTGAAAGTATCTAACTCTCACTCACAACTGCAAGGATCAGACAGATAAATAAAATATATCGTACTGCACATAGCAAATAATCTCATAGCAGTCCTGCCTGCGTAAGACGATGCGTTGAGTTGAGTGGTCTGACTTTAAAATGTTACAAAGTCGAAGTCATAGGATTATATTCACTGAGTAAAGGTTGAAATGGACAAGCCACAAATAAAGGCTAAGTTTTTGAAACTGATAATGTTAATATCTAGAATACTATCCCTATCTTTGGTAGCTCCGAAGAGTTTAAGTTCTTACATCGTACTTCCGATCCGTTTTGATGTGTTGTGCGATTATGTCCCTGCTGCCGACGTCGTTCAAAAACTGAGTCCCGCACTTCGGACTCTGACTGAAAATCCGGCCTTTTTGACCTGGCGTGGAGCTGCGTAGATTCCCGTCAGTTTTCAGTCAGCAATGTAAAGGTAGTTGGATATAAAGATAATATCCTGATAGAGGAGGCGAGTAATATTCACGAAATACTGAAATTTATCTATGATAATAAAGGCAATCAGAAAAGGCATAAAAGTTTAAAGCTAGAAAGACAGCTGGGATTGATAAGATTTCTTGGGATTTATTAAAGACTGTGGGTTTGTATATATTGCCATATGTGAAATGTTTATTTGATTACTGTTTGCATACCGGGCGAATTGGCCGTGCGGTTAGGGGCGCGCAGCTGTGAGCTTGCATCCAGGAGATAATGGGTTCAAATCCCACTGTCGGTAGCCCTGAAGATGGTTTCCCATTTTCATACCAGGCAAATGCTGGGGCTGTACCTTAATTTCTTTTTTTTTTTTTGCTATTTGTTTTACGTCGCACCGACACAGATAGGTCTTACGGCGACGATGGGACAGGAAAGGGCTAGGAGTGGGAAGGAAGCGGCCGTGGCCTTAATTAAGGTACAGCCCCAGCATTTATCCGGTGTGAAAATGGGAAACCACGGAAAACCATTTTTAGGGCTGCCGACAGTGGGGTTCGAACCTACTATCTCCCGAATACTGGATACTGGCCTGTACCTTAATTAAGGCCATGGTCGCTTCCTTCCCTCTCCTAGCCCTTTCCTATCTCATCGTCGCCACAAGACCTGTCTGTGTCGGTGCGACGTAAAGCCACTAGCAAAAAACTGTTTGCATAAAGAAGCAATACCAAATGAATGGAGAGTTGCAAGAGTAACCCCAGTATACAAGGGTAAAGGGTGACAAACAAATAGCGGATAATTACAGGCCAGTCAGCTTGACATATGTTGTTTGTAAGCTCTGGGAATGCATTCTTCCTGATCATGTTAGACACGTTTTCGAAATTACTAACTGGTTTGATAGAAGGCAGTTCGGGTTTAGGAAAGGTTATTCCAGTGAAAAACCTCGACAAGTAGGATTCTAGCTAAATACAGCAGATATTTTAGATTCAGGTGGTCAAACGGAGTGTATCGCTATTGATCTATCCGAGGCTTTTGATAGGGTAGATCATGGGAGATCACTGACGCAAATGAGTGCTATTGGACTAGGCAAAAGAGTGGTTGACTGTGTGGCTAAATGTCTAGACAACAGAACTCAGAGAATTAGAATAGGTACAGCATTATCTGATCCTTAATAATTAAGGAGGGAGGGGAGGGGGTCCCGCAGGGCAGTATTATTGGACCTTTATGTTTTTCTTGTGTATATAAATGATATGAGTAAAGACTTGGAATGACAGATAAGCCTATCTGCAGAAGATGTTGTACTAGGGATACATTAGTGAATGAGTTGCAGGAATGTGAGCGACTGCGGGGACACTTAAACAATGTAATAAGATGGACAGCAGACAATGGTAGGAATCTAAATAGGATGAAAAGTCGAAGTTGTCAGTTTCACCAAGATGAAAAGTCCTCTCAGTTGTAATTATTGGATTGATGGGGTTATAGTACCTCATGGATAACACTGTAAGTACCTCGGAGTTAATATGAGGAATGATCTTCATTGGGGTAACCATATTAATGAGGTCGTTAAGAAAGGTTACCGATCTCTTCACATGGTTATGAGAATACTTAGGGGCTGTAGTAAGGATGTAAAAGAAATGGCGTATACGTCTCTGGTAAGAACGCATTTAGAGTATGGTTCCAGTGTGTGGGACTCTCACCAAGACTAATTGATACGAGAACTGGAAAAAAATCAAAGGAAAGCGGCACGATTTGTTCTAGGCGATTTCCGACAAAGAAGTAGTGTTACGAAACTGTTGCAAACTTTGGTCTGGGAAGAGCTGAGAGTAAGGAGATGAGATGCTCAACTCTGTGGTATGTTTTGAGCTGTCAATGGAGAGTCGGCATGGATTGACATAAGTAGACGAACAAGCTTGATCGGAGCCTTTAAAAGTAGGAAAGTTCATAATATGAAGATTAAGTTGGAATTCAAGAGGACAAATTGGGGCAAATATTCATTTATAAGACGAGGAGTAAGTGGTTGGAATAAATTATCAAGGGAAATGTTCGCTTGTCCAAGTTCTTTGAATCTGTTTAAGAAAACGCTACCGAGCTCGATAGCTGTAGTCGCTTAAGTACGGCCAGTATCCAGTATTCGGGAGATAGTAGGTTCGAACCCCACTGTCGGCAGCCCTGAAAATGGTTTTCCGTGTGGTTTCCCATTTTCACACCAGGCAAATGCTGGGGCTGTACCTTAATTAAGGCCACGGCCGCCTCCTTCCCACTCCTAGTCCTTCGCTGTCCCATCGTCGCCATAAGACCTATCTGTCTCGGTGCGACGTAAAGCAACTAGCAAAAAAAAAAAAGGCTAGATAAACAACTGATAGGCAACCTGCCACTTGACCGACGGCCCTAAACGCTGATCACTGATTGATTGATTGATTGATTGATTGATTGATTGATTGATTGATTGATTGATTGATTGATTGATTGATTGATTGATTGATTGATTGATTGATTGATTGATTGATTGATTGATTGATTGATTGATTGATTGATTGATTGATTGATTGATTGATTGATTGATTGATTGATTGATTGATTGATTGATTGATTGATTGATTGATTGATTGATTGATTGATTGATTGATTGATTGATTGATTGGAAGTTGCGCGTAAATCTCAGGACTTGGCATGTGGCATGGCCACCATCACAAACTCGTGGAAACGGATCGGAACATCGTCTGGCCTCTAACTTTGCGGTCACCAACTTAATAAAAATGTCTCTCTTTCAGCATTAAAGGTTATGGGTTCAGCACATGCATATATTATCAGTCATGTTCACAGATAGTCAGTCACTGGCCAATATCTTTGCTATTGACTTTACATGGGCGGGGGGTGGGGGGTGGAGGAAGGTGGAGGCCAAAGTGAGGAAAATTGTCTTCGGATATGGAAGTTATTTTTTAAAACATACCCCACGTTCTTATCTCGCTTGGTTCTTAATTTATGAACGTCTCTTTAGTTTTGGTTTCACGCATGGCTCAACTGGCTATCTGCCGGCAGGAATCTCACAAAATGTGGGCATTTTCGTCTTAAATGCAGCGCTGTGTTCGTGTAGTTCGTGAGTTTGTTATCTTATTTCAAAGAACAAAGGCAGAAAGGTGTACATTGGATCCTCAAATTAAGAAGGAAATTTCCATCGATAAACTCAGGGGGAAAGAACGTAATATTTAATGAGTGTCCTGGATTTTTTTTTTTTTTTTTTTTTTTTTTGCTAGTTGTTTTACGTATTTTTAAAGACAATTAATGTGAGTAGCGTAGTAAGTGAAACATCTAGAGCCCAAGGTTGTTCCGAAAGAACAATCGTACGCGAACCTTTTATTGAGCCCTAGTTCCCATTCAGCACTATGGAGCTCAGGACTCAAGAAAAGGTTTTTTATTTTATTTTGCTATTGGCTTTACTTCGCACCGACACAGATAGGTCTTATGGCGACGATGGGACAGGAAAGGGCTAGGGGTAGGAAGGAAGCGGCCGTGGCCTTAATTAAGGTACAGCCCCAGCATTTGCCTGGTGTGAAAATGGGAAACCACGGAAAACCATATTCAGGGCTGCCGACAGTGGGGTTCGAACCCACGATCTCCAGAATAATGGATACTGGCCGCACTTAAGCGACTGAAGCTATCGAGCTCGGTCAAGAAAAGGTTAGCCTATTTTATATTATAATTAAGGAATAGCCACACACATGGTTCTTCGTGAACTCTCGCTATGAAAAGGCAGAAAAGAGAAGGACGGCAGAAAAATCATTATAATGTGCAAATTTGAGTGCGTCGGGTGGTTCACTCTCTTATTTGCAAACATACGAATACCACCGACATTGAACGTGATTTTGACTGGGGAAAATGGAAACGATTATTTGCCACAATTTTCCAAAACTATGTTTTATTACTTCTTACATGATATAAGCTTCCATTACTAAAGACGGAGTAATAAAGCAGCTTTCATCCAAACCAATTAAATTATTAATTGGAGGTACAGATATCTAAGAGAGGTAACACGTTTATGGCACAACATAGATATATAATGTAAACAGACGAATTCTGGGTGAATGCTTATCAGACAGTGACAGAATCAATTTAAAAAAGAGAGGAATACGACGATGGTGGTGGTAGTGATTTTTGTTTCAAGAGGAAGTAAAACTAGGCAATCATCCTCTCTGAATAAATTAAGTGGAAAATAAATTTTAAATGAAACACAATTCGTTATTCAATGAAGGAATTTCGAAATGCATTACAAGCAACTTCAGGCAGCAACTCAATGTTGAAAATATCCTAGGCATATGAGCTATGTATGAATTGTAAGCAAATAAAATATAATAAAGTATGAGAATATAATCTTTATTTATTCCTAAAACTTCCAATCCTTTTCTTAATTATCGTTATCAGGTCGATTAGATAAGCAGTTTGCCTTTTTTTTCTACCACTACGAGCGCTAATGCGAGTCCACGCACTGTTTAACTTAAGGGGAGATATGATTGAAATTTGAAGGATTTTGACGATCGACTCGCACAGGATTGTCCTTGGATCTTACAGGCAATATCCACAGTTAGTTTATTAAACAGCCGTAACTGCACACGCAATACAAGAACCCACTGCAGTTAACACATTTGTCAGTCAATGAATGCGCCAGATCGTTTCTCCTCTCGTCTGCTGGTTGCAGTAACATTCTTTATTACTTTGTATTTAACTCGCTCGAAGGTGCAACGCTGCCGCTCCATAATTGTGTATTCCTTCACTCACAACATTATAAATGGAATGAAATACTGAAGGTGGTGGTGGTGGTGGTGGTGATTATTGTTTTAAGAGGAAGTACAACTAGGCAACCATCCTCTATATAACACTAATCAGAGAGAAAAATGGAAGGGGTCCGACACTTCGAAAAATGAAGATATCGGCCAAAGTAAGATAAGGGCCACTAAGGACGTGAAAATGAAAGACTCCCTAGCCCTCGCAAACCTAATAGCGTGGGGGTCGGAAAAGAACAAGAGGTGACCAAGGGAGGTCGGATAGGATAGATGAAAGTGAGGAGCCTGGCATAAGTAAGTGGAAGCAATTCCAGGACTCATCTGAGGGCCCCGTGGTCGCCAACCCACACTCCTAAGTTCAGAGCCCCTGAGGCCCCTTTTAGTCGCCTCTTACGACAGGCAGGGGATACCGTGGGTGTTATTCTACCGCCCCCACCCACAGGGGGATGAAATACTGAATGAAAGAAACAATACGCCCAATGGTTTGATTACAGCAGACGTTTAATATGTTCTCACGGCCCCCCACCCCCACCCCCCACACACACTCCTTTGATGCACAATTAACAACGGTGTAGTAGTGACCCTGCTCAGGATGTGTGGTTTGTCTCACATTACCTCTGTCTCCCACTTCCCACTTTCCCTCCCTTCCCTTTCCTCCTGACGCACAACAGCAAGCAGTGGCTGGCTCTCTGGCATAGCAAATACAGCAGTTCGTCAATTTGAATCGCGCGCTCGGAAGTAACAAAGCAACCTTATTTTCTCGAAAAGAAAAATGTTCTCCGCCAATCCGATTGCACCATCGTTCTTAACACGAACAGCATCCCTGATTTTTTGTCGGTATAGTTATGTATATATATAGGCCTATAACACATCACATCTGGTAAAATGGAATGAGTGCCAAAATAAGTTTTTATTTTACATATTTTTCTTATTTTACTTCTGGATTCTACTTCAGTACGAGGAACTAACTGCTCGACAACATTGCAGTCAGTTTTCGTTTTCATTTGTTGTAGCATCGATTGTATTGAGAACAGCGATTTCTGGCGCGACCTTCTTATTTCAGGCCTTCGATTAGAGCAGGGATGGCGAACCTTTTCCAACTATTGTGCCAATTTAAGTCTGGTTTATTATTCTCAACTGCTTGCTGTGCCACTTGTTATTTTCTTTTAAGGAATGGCTAAAACCCCTCCCCCCCCCACAACCGATTTATTACTGAATTCCCCATTATGTTTCATAATATGTTACTTACTCATTTAGTCATTTATTTAATTATTTATTTAATATATAACTTGTAAATACATTTGATTGCATGGTTTGTGGTTGTATTTTGCAAATACATTAAAATACATTTTTAAGTATGTAAGTTTGGAGAATACCTAACATTACTTGTATAAATAAGATATATATATATATATATATATACAGGGTGTTAGGTGTATACGTGCAGATATTAAGCTAGTCGGCTAAGAAAAATACATCTCATAATATATGCTATGTACTTTTTACCTTGTCCTATTAGTTTGCCCATAACTGAGCCAAATATTTCAGGACCTAATGTGTTTTGAACGGCCGTAGCAGGATACGCCGGTGATGTCATTCTGTCCACGCGTAACGGAAGTACAGTAGCCGAGTATAGGGCTTGTTGAACCTGTTTCTTATCGCAGGCCAACACATGTTGTTGTGCACTTCCCCTAAAGGCTTGGCAAGTAGAAGAGGATGACTCACGTGCCAGGTCACTTGCTGTACTCGAAAACCGGTGTAGGGTACTCTGTGTAAAAAGTACACAGAATCCTTACAGTGACGTCGAAGATCCGTACAAGCACATACGTGCGAATCAAGTGTTGTGTATTTGTGTGCGATTTTTAAGACGTCAGTGGCATTACTCAGTGATCCAAGCTGACAAAATGAAAGGAAATGGTTAATAAGTAAATGAAATATGGGCGCAACATTTCTGTGCTGTTATTGCGACAGTCTACGATGAATTTCTGACAATAGACAATGCGGGTTGTCTATGCTTATTCATAAACTTTTTAGGTCATTGAAAGGACGGTGGACACTGAAAGAAAAGGCTATAAGTATTCAGTGAAATTGTTATTAATGAGACAAATTTCAAAAACCGTAGTTGCATCCATCGTGAACATTGCTCGAAGGAAAAAGACCTGCTGTGGAATTGCCGCCGGGCATTTCTAATAGAAGGCTTATTCTTCTTTTTCCTAATCTGTTTACCCTCCAGGGTTGGTTTTTCATGGGACTCAGCAAGGGATCCCACCCCTACCGCCTCAAGGGTAGTGTCCTGGAGCGTGAGACATTGGATCGGGGATACAACTGGGGAGAATGACCTGTACTTCACCCAGGCGGCCTCACCTGCTATGCTGAACAGGGGCCTTGCGGGGGTATGGGAAGATTGGAAAGGATAGACAAGGAAGAGGGAAGGAAGCGGCCGTGGCCTTAAGTTAGGTACCATCCCGGCATTTGCCTGGAGAAGGGGGGAACTACGGGAAACAACTTTCAGGATGGCTGAGGTGGGAATAAGACCACCTCTACTCATTTGACCTCCCGAGGCTAAGTGGACCCCGTTCCAGCCCTCGTACCACTTTTCAAATTTCTTGTCAGAGCTGGAAATCGAACCCGAGCTTCGGGGGTGGCAGCTAATCACACTAACCACTGCACCACAGAGGCGGACGGAAGGCTTATTACTGAACAGTAAGTATCGATAGGTAAAATGATGACTGTAATGGACCCGTTTAATTAGAACTTCCGTAAAAATAATATTACTACTACTACTACTAATACTAATAATAATAATAATAATATCTTTACGTTCCACTAACTAATTTTCACGGTTTTCGGAGACGCTGAAATGCCAGAATTTTTTATCGCAGTATTTTTTAATGCAAATAAATCTACAGACACGAGACTGACGTATTTGAGCACCTTCAAATACCACCGGACTGAGCCAAGACCAAGCCTCCCAAGTTGGGTTCAGAAGGCCAGCACTTTACGCAGTGCTGCACCAATCATCTTGCCGGGCTGAGTGGCTCAGACGGTTGAGGCACTGGCCTTCTGAGTCCAGTCTTGACAAGGTGCTCAAATACGTCAGCCTTGTGTCAGTAGATTTACTGGTACGTGAAGAACTCCTATCGTACTAAATTCCTGCAAATCCGCGTCTCCGAAAACCGTGAAAAGTAGTTAGTGGGACGTAAAGCCAATGACATTATTATCATCATCTTACCTGCACAGTTCATAGGGGTATCTTACCTGGAGTTCCTTATAGGTACGTTATTAGAGCTTTCAGAGGATGCTCCGTTTCGACTACGCCGAAACATGTGGTTTTTACACGATGGTCCACCACCTGATATAAGTCGCTTACTGCGTGATCATTTGGATCAGTCCTTTGGTCTATGGCGAATAGGACGACATGGACCCATCAATTGGCCCGCCAGATCTCCAATGGATATTACGGAAGACTGGATTCGGAGAAGTGATTTTCTGTTGTTAGTTGCTTTACGTCGCACCAATACAGAGAGGTCTTATGGCGACAATCGGACAAGAAAGGCCTAGGAATGGTAAGAAAGTGGTCGTGGCCTTAATTAAGGTTCAACCCCACAATGCCTGGTGTGAACTTGGGAAACCACGGAAAACCATCTTCAGGGCTGCCGACATTGGGGTTCGAAGCCCCAATCTCCCGGATGCGAGCTCACAGCTGTACGCTCCTAACCGCATGGCCAACTCGCCGGGTACGGAGAAGTGAAGTCTGCAGAGTAGTCCAGGGAGGTCACTTGAACAATTGCTACGTGATTCACATTGGTATGTCAGATGTTACACCATTTCTGCAGCGTATTGAGTTGGGAGTTCAGTTCCCAATCGATGTAGTATTTTGAGTCTCGATAGTTCGATATTCTCATAAATCCGAGCAGAAAAATTGAAGTACCGGTAACAAAAATTATAAATCTAGAGTTTCAGTTCGCGATTGCCTTGTACGTGGCGCAAGCTGAACACAACACACGGAAGACGTGCTTGTTAAAACGCTAGATATTGACCTTGAACACAGCATGGCATTTCTTCATTCTACACTGTACTGGTTTGGGTACATTGCGTGTGTGTGTCTGTTGGTGTGCATGTTTGATGTTTATACACAAAACCTGTTTGTCACACTTTGTCATCTAGTGCTAACCACAATACGAAGATACACCTGACTCATCGCAAAGAGACCTGGTTCTGGTCTTACGCATGCTATCCTGTAGTAAACTACTGCGAGCGATGTAGGCACGGGTGAAGTACATTTCATCTTGTTTCCTCCTACACCACGCATATTTTACTATTTTCTTCCCTGCCTTTCAGCTCCTAATGACCTGATAATACCGGTAATGTTATTTGCTTTACGTCCCACTAACTACTCTTACTGTTTCTGGAGGCGCTGAGGTGCTGTAATTTAGTCTCGCAGGAGTTCTTTTCACGCGCCAGTAAATCTACTGACACGAGGCTGACTTATTTGAGCATCTTCGAATACCATCGGACTGAGCCAAGATCGAGCCTGCCAAGTTGGGGTCAGAAGGCCAGCGCCTCAACCGTCTGAGCCACTCTGCCCGGCAGCAAAAAATATTATTATTATTATTATTATTATTATTATTATTATTATAATTATTATTATTATTATTATTTCCGGGCGAGTTGGCCGTGCGGTTAGAGACGCTGGGCTGAGAGCTTGCATCCCGGAGATAATGGGTTCGAATCCCACTGTCGGCAGCCCAGAAGATGGTTTTCCGTGGTTTCCCATTTTCACACCAGGCAAATGCTAGGGCTGTACCTAAATTAAGGCCACGGCCGCCTCCTTCCAACTCCTAGGCCTTTGCTATCCCATCGTCCTATAAGACCTATCTGTATCGGTGCGTCGCACCGACACAGATAGGTTTTATGGCGACAGATATAACTAAGGACTAGGATCGGGAAGGAAGCAACCGTGGTCTTAATTAAGGTACACCCCTAGCATTTGCCTGGTGTGAACATGAAAAACCACGGAAAATCATCTTTAAAGCTGCCGACAGAGGGATTCGAAGCCAGTACATCCCGAATATTGGATACTGTTCGAACTTTGGCGACTGCTACTATCAAGCTCGGTGATGATTTAAGAGTGGATTTCTGCCGCTGGTTAATTGATCAAGCACTCAATCCAGAATTTCTGTCAAGTGTATTAGTGACACATAAGGCAATTTTTATAGAAGGAGTGTTTAATATTTAGTATACCAAGGCAACCTCTAGCACCGGCTCTCAATTAATATCTGGATGGATGCAGTGAGAAGTCTGTCTCTTTGACCAATCGTCTTTTTATTAGCGTTATTTTGCTTTACGTCCCACATACTATTTATACCGTTTTCTGAGACGCTGAGGTGACGAAATTTCATATCGCAGGAGTTCATTTACGTGCCAGTATTTCTACGACACGAGACTGACGTATGTGTGCCCCATCAAATATCATCAGACTGAGCCAAGATTGAACCTGCCAAGTTGGAGATCGGAAGATAAGGACCTCAACGGTCTCAGACACTCAGACCGGTACCAATCACCTTACTTGCATAAATTTGATCGGTGTAGCTTTCCTTATGGTGACGATGGGACGGGAAAGGGCTAGTATCGGAAAGGAAGCGATCGTGGCATTCATGACGTTACAGCCCCAGCATTTGCCTGGTGTGAACATGGAAAACCACGGTAAACCACCTTTAGGGCTGCCGACAGAGGGGTTGGAACCCACTATATCCCACTCATGAGCTGTGGAATATCCCCATTCAATAGGACAAGGCAGTTCCCAGCACCGGTTCTAATTAATATCAGGATGGGTGTAGTTGGAGGTCGGTTACATCTTTTTATTAATGTTATCTTGCTCCTGTACAGTAGATACAGTACGTTACTGGAGCTTTCAGAGGAAGTGTCGCTTCGACTACGCCGAACCACGTGGATTTTACACGATGGTGCAGACATTTCCTCAACGGTAGACAGGACGATGTGGAACTATCAATTGGCCAGCCCTTATTCCAGTGGATTGTTATGCCTGGGGGGACATGAGAAACAAAGTATACCGAACTGAGGTAACCACTTCGGATGACCTCCGTGAACGTATGTTTAAGCACCAGAGGATATTATGAACCACAGTGGTGTCTTGGCTCGAATGACAAGTTGCTTTACGTCGCACCGACACAGATAGGTATTATAGCGATGACGGGGCAGGTAAGGGTTAGGAGTGGGAAGGAAGCTTTTTTTTTTGCTAGGGGCTTTACGTCGCACCGACACAGATAGGTCTTATGGCGACGATGGGATAGGAAAGGCCTAGGAGTTGGAAGGAAACGGCCGTGGCCTTAATTAAGGTACAGCCCCAGCATTTGCCTCGTGTGAAAATGGGAAACCACGGAAAACCATATTCAGGGCTACCGACAGTGGGGTACGAACCCACTATCTCCCGAATACTGGATACTGGTAGCACTTAAGCGACTGCAGCTATCGAGCTCGGTGTACCAGTAAATGTACCGACACGAGGCTGACGTATTTGAGCACCTTCAAATACCACTGCACGGGGCCAGGTTCGAACATGCGAAGTTGGAGTCAAAAGGCTGGCACCTCAACCGTTTTAGCCACTCAACCAGGCAGGAAGCACGAAATGTAGGTACGTTTAATTTACTTAGTTGTATAATATGTCCATTTTTCGTTTGAAACAAAACGTTCGATGTGCTTCGATAATTCAATTCTGATTCTACTCATATGGATATCCTATGCCATGCATTTGTTCGTTGGCGCAAGGAACTGTCTTCCTTCTTCTACCTTTACGCAATGCACAACGGGGATCGTACCGCATTTCACGTCCCGGCGTGCGTATCCCAACCAATAATTATATCACACGCTCGTACAGGTCGCGCACCGACACAGGTTTTCAGGTCATTTCCATACTCACTAGACCACAGGGCTGACGACCACAGATATCCCTATCCCCTAAAGGACGTAACAGCAAATGAACCAGTATTAACGCTGAGAATTCAATACATCTCCAGGGTCCGAAACCGATAACTAGTGTTGTCTGAAACCCCTAAGACGGAAACTAAATACTAACAACATCAAACCAGTCTGGCGATAATGTAACGTAACATGTTGTAGACTGGTAGCCTTCAGCTGTTACCGTAGGTCAGTTGCTCGTAAACATAAAACCAGTTTGGCAAGTACTGTATATTACGTAACATCTCGTGGCATTGAATAGGGAGCGCTCAGCTGTCACAGTAGTCCTTTGCTCTTAAACATAAACAGAACAGAAACCAGTTTGGCAGGGATGGCGCGTGACTTGCCTGTTATCAAAGGAAAGCTATTCATTCACAAGAACAAGGCATACTACCTATTCTAAAAACATTGTACCCCTTTGCTCTCGAAAATAACTTCCGAGGATTACTAAAAGTTTGATATATAGTGGTTCGTCACATCGTTCTCTATTGCTACAATAAATATCTGCACGTATACACCTAACACCCTGTATATATATATATATATATATATATATATATATATATATATATATATATATATATAATAATTTCCCATTGTAACATACTTAGTCATCACACGTTATTAGATATACCAATTAAAAATACTAATATTGCTAATGGACTTCAAGTGAAATGTCGTTCTCACATTTAGTACCCATGTCATTTATATTAGATTCATAACTTTTGACTTCAATACCACCCAAGAAGCACTTAGGTCTGAACCGAGACGGCTTCTAACTGTTGACTTCACAACATTTATTGTAGAAAATAGCTGTTCGTAGGCATATGATGACCAAAACAAAGTAAGTAATACTGTAGCAAGTATATTCATCACCGAAAAGTTTGTGGGATGCTGTCCCATTGTTCAGGTATTAAGTTGTCTGGCTTCTGGAGAGAGCATTCACCATCAACAGCACAGTCTATTTTCACCCATGATTCACCAAGTTGTACGAATTTGTTCACGCAGCGTTTCACATTCAGCCAACTCCATTTCTAAATGGTCAGTAAAAATGACCTTAATGTCACTAATTTGTGCAATATGAGGTTTGTAATAAACTGCAACGTTTTCTACAAATCTCGAAATTGGGAAAATCTCTTGGAAATTACTTGCTTTGAATTTTGTGAGACGCCCACATACTTCTTACATATACTTTCTGTGCCTCCAAAAGTTAATTGATTTCAAAATTTGACATCAGTTCAAGTTGTACTTTAGGTGAAGGAAGGTACTCAATATTCCTTGTTTCAACGTCCCTGACGAATACACGTTCTCTCTGGTATGATTTTATGATCTCAAACAATATATCTGCAGGATGGCCCTTTCCTTGTAGTTCCTTGTTCATAACGTTGTATACTGCTTTAAAATCACGAAGGAACATTCATTCGTACAGCCAAATATTTTCCGTGAGTTCTGGGAATTCTTGATACTTTTCTATCACGAAGAAGCGAATTTTGTCGAAGAATTCGACAAGCCTCTGGAGTACTTGCCCACGACTCATCCAGCGAATATTATTGTACATTACAAGTACGCCACAATGAGATTCCACTTCGTGTAACATTTTCAAGAACTGGCGATTATTTAGAGCACGTGCAGGTATGAAGTTCACAATTTTAGTTACCACCGAGAGTACTCTTTCAAATGATTTCATATCTTCCTTCGCACAAAGGGCTTCCTGGCTGACACATACGATGGAACTGTAAAATAGGGTGTTTAATTTTTTAAAGAGAAATTTCCCGAACCCATTATGAATACCCACCATACTTGAGGCAATATTCTGAAAGTCAAACCCCATTATTAATACTAGTTCTTGCTTCACATGTTTCGTTATATTTTTACCTATTGTCGTATTTCTTAAACTCACAATTTAACTAATTCCTCCCTGATCGCATTAACACAAGGAAATCAGTCAAAAAATAGCAATCCTTTCTTGTAAGGTCACATCCGTGCTTTCATCAAGACATACGGAATACATCTGGGAGATATCCGAATCAGCTTTCAGTTGCTCTGAAACATCTTCACTCATTCTTATTATTCTACCCTTGACAGTATTTCGTATAGCTGGCTGGCATTTCTTTAATTCTGTTAATTATTTGTTGTTTGTTAGGAATGTCTTCAATTAACGTATCGGACGTCAATAAGAAAGTCTCTTTTAAGAACTCACCGTGAGAAATCTGTTTCCCATGCTTTAATATGCACTGAGACAGATGGAAACAACCGCACTGATATTATTCCTTGGCCTGAAAGATGACATAAAACAACACGACGGGGTCAAGCACAAGCAACACAAAGCTTTATTGCTTCTTTCTATCGCTCCGAATTCCCTTGTCCGCTGTTCTTGAAGAATCCGGTCACTAACTTAGTTAATTTTCTGTTTCTTCGGCACCGAAAACATGTTTATGAGGTCTGTATGAAAACGAAATTCAATAAACAGAGACACACAACGAATAATTACGCGCTACTGGCTACCACACACAAGTCAAACTTCACTCACTGACTGACTTGCGGCCAGGTTTTCTATATTTATTTCTTACACGTCAAACACTATGACTATACGATCCACGGGATATGCATAGTCTGTAGTACAAGACGTCTATAAAAACTTCAATATGTTCAAGTGCCGTGCCACCGAAACCGTGTTCGCGTGTCACCTAGTGACACGCGTGGCATAGGTTCGCCATCCCTGGATTAGAGGATGTGTTCAACTGCTAATGGGAAAATCTTGTCCATAAAAGAACGATGAAGTTTAATTTTGCGATGTGCAAAACAGCAACTGCCTCTGAATAGGAATATGATGAATAAGGGATTGAGTTAAATTTCATAAAATGGTCGTAATAAGATTTTACGAAATGATCATAGCAGACTTTCAAGTTGCACAATGAGGATTAAACGAAGACCGAAGCATTGTACTGATCGCAAAACATCATAATTAAAAGCGAACGCCTTCGGCATGGTAAAGTAAACTATTCAGGCCGATCAGACCTGAGTTGGAGGAAAAATGGAAGAGGTCTGACCCTTCGAATAATGAGACTGGTAAAAGACAGAGAAGGGCGTAAAATGGAAGACTCCCTAAGCCCTAAGGTATCGCGAACCTAATATCGTCGGGGTCGGAAGAGAACAAGAGTTGACCATTGCAATAGATCGGATAGTAAAGTTGAATATGAGGAGGAACTCACAATCAACAGGGAATACAGACGGGAGATGTGGTGGTGGTGATTTTTGTTTTAAGAGGAAGTACAACTAGGTAATTATCTGTCATCCTATCTGAACAAATAAAGTGGAAAATAAATTTAAAATAAAACAAAGATACTATGGATGTAGGCTAAATGCACCAGTGAGCTTGCATTCGGGAGATAGTGGGATCAAACCCCACTGTCAGCAGCCCTGAAGATGGTTTTCGTGGTTTCTCAATTTCACACCAGGCAAATGCTAGGGCTGTACCTCAATTAAGGCCACAGCTGCTTTATTCCCGCTCTTAGCCCTGTCCTATTCCATCGTCGCCATGAGACCTATTTGTGTCAGTGTGACGTAAAGCAAATTGTAAAAAAAAAAGAAATAATAATAATAATCCTACCGCCTCCATCCACAGGGGATCTAGATAAGTACAATGTGCCTTACAATGCTGCACCATTTCGAGGAAATGAGAACTATATTCCATGGTGACGAATTTCTATATAGGCTATATCATTATAATAAATGCTGTTGCTACAGTGCCCCCCCCCCCCCCCCGCCTTCCCACCTTCGCCCCTCTAATCGCTACTGCCTGGAGACGACGAGAATTTAAACGTTTCACATTAGTGACAAACGGGAACATTTTGGTGTCTTATATAGTTAGACATTTTTAGTTAGACTGGGGCAACGGAACAAAATTCCTTTAGTAAGGCCCGAAAGTCGAGGAAAAATATTGTTTCCTCAAGTCCGAAGACGTGGCCCAACATAATATACATATTCATTCTGGGTCATTGTAGGCCAGAAAACGGTGAGTTTTATTTGTACTTTTTTTTTTGCCTTTTTCGGCGTTTTTGGCTTATTGGTCCTTTTTCAGGCTTTTTTTTTTTTTTTGCGAATTCACTTTCTTTAGACTAAATATTTACTGACCTTTCTCAATTCGAATCACCATTAGTTCATCCAACACCTCTTTAGCAACCTTTCTCTAGTAAAACATATCTGAAAAGAGAGAAAATTAAATTAAAATGGAATGAAAAATGAAAATAGTGCTTGAAAGAAACGTGAAGTAATGAAATGAGAAAATTTTGATGTGAGTGTTTTTTAAGAGGAAGTTCTCACTTGCTTCATGTATGAGCCCCTAACATCCGCTGACGTGGAGATAAGTATTTCGATTGTTTCGCAACGTGCTGTCTGAAAACCGACGATCCTTTACACCTAAGAACTTGGAGATGACTATTGTGATACTGCAAAGGCAACTGAAAATCCACAGCCTGTTTCCAGTCACTTGACCGGGTCAGGAATGGAATGAATGAAGCCCTATCTAGCGGCGAGGATAGGAATTGTGCCGGCTGCTGAAGCCTGTCGCCCTTCTCTGGGGCAATAATGAATGACTAACAGATGAAATGAAATGATATTGGCGAGTGTTGCTGGAATGAAAGTTGACAGGGAAAACCGGAGTACCCGGAGAAAAACCCTCTCGCCTTCGCTTTGTCGAGCACAAATCTCATATGGAGTGACCAGGATTTGAACCATGGAACCCAGCTGTGAGAAGCCGGTGCGCTGCCACCTGAGCCACGGAGGCTTATGTTTCCAGTTATAGGCCTACTAATTATAATTTCTTTCCCCAGAATGTCCATTGCTGGTTCGTTGAATTCATTCTAGGAGAAAAAAATATCATTCTTAATTCTGCACGTACCGTAGAACTACTTTTTTTAACAAACACAGAATTCCTTTTTTTAAATTATATTAATCTAAAATATATATAGTGTCTGAAAGAAGAAGTATTTCTGTCATATATTTTTTGCATACCACCAGATTTTTTTATTTGCTATTTGCTTTACGTCGCACCGACACAAATAGGTCTTATGGCGACGATGGGATAGGAAAGGCCTAGGAATGGGAAGGAAGCGGCCGTGGCCTTAATTAAGGTACATCCCCAGCATTTGCCTGGTGTGAAAATGGGAAACCACACGGAAAAAACATCTTCAGGGCTGCCGACAGTGGAGTTCGAACCCACTATCTCCCGGAAGCAAGCTCACAGCTGCGCGCCCCTAACCGCACGGCCATCTCGCCCGGTCCACCAGAATTTTTCATTGTTAAACATCATATTCCTTCGTTAAATATGTCATTAAAATTAAGAATGAATTTGGATCGTATTTTTACGGCCCTTTTGCTAGTTTTAGGACCTCTTTAGGATATTTTTATCGTTGTATAGGTCTTTTTTTTTGGACAATTTATAGGACTTCAACTTCAAAACCCTGATTATTAATTTCTTGTGGTTAAAGCTACTCTTTAAAGTGCTCTAATAAAAAGACGCTGTGAAAAAATGTGAGGTTGAAATGAGTAAATAGTTATTAACAGTGCTTAATTTCTAAACTTTTAGGTGCTGGAACGCATACCTACACATTTTCCCCGTTTTCAACCATATGCACCCCCCTAACCCACCCTGATAAAAATCACAAGTTTCGATATTTGAAAACTTGTGATAAAACTGTATGAAGCATGTATGAACATACATGTTCCAGTAACTTTTTATTGAGCTATCCCCGTAAAAGTACTGTGCAAAAAAAAAAAAAAAAAAAAAAAAATCCCTGGAAATTAAGCACTGTTTATTAGGTAAGAGAAGTGATGGAAGCTATCCATACTATCCGCGAAACTTTTCGCAACACTTTGTTTTACTGGGGTGAGGGGCAAGGAAGGAGCTTAAACGTTCCGGTATGCCAACTGAATGGAACTGAAATCTGTATTGAATCAATAGAATGGGGTAGCGTACCTGCCTCTTATCCGGAGGCCCCGAGTTAGATTCTCGACCAGGTCAGGGATTTTTACCTCATTCTGAGGACTGGTTCGATATCCACTCAGCCTGCGTTATTATGATTATATTCCATTAACTGACTACTATAATGTATGTAGACTCTGTTCGTAGTTATGCGAAAGAGTGGTTGGTAGTAGTGATTATTGTTTAAAGAGGAAGTGCAGCTGGGCAACCACCCTCTATTAACACTAATCAGAGTGAAAAAACGGAAGGCGTCCGACACTTCGAAAAATGAAGGTACCGGCCAAAGGAAGGCAAGGGGTACGAAGGGCGGGAAATTCTCTCTTCTAGCTACCGTGGGGAAAATGATAGACTCCCTACGCTTCGCAACCTAATACTGTCGGGGTCGGAAAAGAACAAGAGTTAACCAAGTGAGATCGTGTACGAGAGATGAAAGTAAGGACCCTGGCACAAGTAAGTGGAATCAATGTCAGCACTCATCTCTGAGCCCCGTGGTTGCCAATCCACTCTCTCCCAGTTAGGAGTCCCTGGGACCCTTATGCGAAATATAGCATATCAAGAAGTGTAATTCGAGACTCTGTTCAATCAGTAAGCTTATTAAAGGACCAACACTAATGCATATAGTGCACACTGTATATATGATGATGATGATGATGATGATTATTATTATTATTATTATTATTATTATTATTATTATTATTATTATTATTATTATTATTATTCTTTGTCGTTTAGGCCTACTGAGGACCACGGGGCTCGTATCTACTCTTCGATAAAGTTGTTGCTTTCTTCTTCCAATACTCCATTTGCTGACTATGAGCCAGCTTTCTCTCCTCTGTCCACTTTGTTCCTGTAGTCTTCTTACTTGTAAGGAACGTAGGGAAAACTCCGTGCCGGATGGCTTGACGGAACAGTAGTCGGTCATGAGTTTGTCCCAGTTAATTATTATTATGATTATAGTAGGCCTATGTCTCACGGCGATGCATGATCGATTCATTGATGTAGATGCATTTTGCATTTTTGCCATTTGCCAAACCGTATCTCTAAGATAACTGAGGTCTTCCAATTCAGCATTAGGGAACCGAAATGTCACTCAAGTTTCGCGGATCCGGATATAGTAATTCTCATTCTACGTTCACAATTATGTGTATTATGGTAACTACATTCTATATATCAAAATCGCATAGCTCTTCCATGATCCCAAGCGAATATTTTATTGACAGTTGAGAATAAATTCTTATAATGATTTTGTATGAATCGGAGAAGTGCATTCGATTTGCAAATTGGAAAATTACTGATCAGAAACTCGGAACTACAGTCAACCACACAAAACAATCTCCGTAACATACACCAATCCGAGTAGCCCAATATGGGATCACGAACCAACTGTTCGGTGCGGGTGCGCAGCCGCAGCTGGTTAGCTCAAAGAAGTTTATGTATAAAGAGTTGCCTTTTTAAATGATTTTTGATGGATATATGAATAAAGAAGTTCAAATAAAGGTCTAATAGACAAGTTTTCAGATACTTATTCATGCTAAGCATCTCTCTACCCCTGCATTAATTTAAAAAAAAAAATCACAAGAAGACTCCTTTTCCTGGTAACCTATGGCACTTCTTTCAAACAGTATTCTTTGAGAATTTGACGTAATTTTCAATGTTGATGTACGATGCATTAGTGCAAAAATGGTGGATTATGTTTTAGAAACGGATATTTTGATATTAACCTTGTAAATAGACTTAAACTTTGTCGTTGTTGTGTTGTAGGTTATATGTTAGTAACGAATAAGAAGGAATTTTGTAAAGTTGTTCAGGATACCATTTTGTGAAAAATATGGAAGCTTATGATAATGAAGGTAAGAATATTGAAAATGGCTTATGTTTCGAAAATTAAGACCGATGTTAAATGAACAGGTTGTCGCCGCTCTGCTCTCATGTTGTAGAATGTTAAAACGAATCCGTACACTCTTAAAAATTAGATATATATCACTGATAATATTTCATTTACATGTATACCTGCGTAGCGTGTTTACGCACAATGTAAACATTACTTTCAGCATGCGATTTTCGGGAGAGAAATACTGTTAAACGTTATAGCAGCCCTGCCAAATAATAGATCATTTTTTAGCTTGGTGTTTAGTGGTTCCCGGGTCGACCGTCTAATTTATGAACTTCTAAATGTGAAACGTTACCAACAAATGGGGCCTACTGGCTTAGTAAACAACTGGTATCTCATGGTTTTTGACTGTGAAGCAATTATCGCAGAATTCCTTTGAGTCCTTGTGTAAATTTGTATATTCGCCCTTGCAATTTATTGAATCGAACAGGAATAGTTTATTTGCCGTGAGAGTAACTTAGTTTACGCTAGTCTTAGAGTTACCGGTATGCAATAAACTGAATGGACAGTTGATAATCTATGTAGGTCAGTGTTAAATTATAAATGAAAGGTGTTTTCTTCAGTGGAACAGATATTTCAGATAATAGAACACTATTTTTCTTTATATATAGTATTCAGTCAGTCACCACTGATCTGTATTTAGGGCAGTTGCCAGTTTGGCAGATTGCGTATCAGTAGTTTACCTAGTCTTTTCTTAAATAATTTCATGGATTTAGAAATGCAAGAATGCAAATTTCAGTATTCAATATAATTCAATATTCACAGAACAAAAAAAATTTCTGTGATAAACTCTCAGGGCATTTTAGACCAGTTTGTGGTTGACAGTAGCCCTATAACAGTAATAGGTTTGATTCCTCTATAGTTAAGACTAACTTTTGTGTACTATAGATTTTTTTTTTTTTTTTCTAACTGTTAATAGCGTAGGCCCTATCAAAAGTCCCATCCAAAAGCTAAACAACAGTAATTGATGTTCAGAGCAAGAAAATCCCCTGAGGATGTGTGTTTTTTTAGTGGGAAAGAGACTTACTCAGTTTTCAAATTGTTGCCAGCCTTATTTATAAAGTTGCTGTGGTGTGTGTGTGTGTGTGTGTGTGTGCGTGCGCACGTGCAGGATTTTGATGTGATTTGAAATATAATTATACCCATTCTTTCCTATTTCTTTTAAGATTGATTTGATACCTTAATATCAAAAGATTTAAGCTTTCGGTTACGGTACACAAGCCGGCTATCGTCAGTTCACTCGTAGGCGCCATCATATGCTGTTAAATATGTTCATTAGGGTACAAGGAAGGAGTAGAGGTGCGAAAATACTAGGTTTTTGTATTATTACCTGCCATATAGAACACTGAAGAAGACACTATATAGGACTGGTAGAGCACATGGCGACCATGTTTACTTGGTGACGGAGGGGTGATGACGTCATACCTGACGTCACAGGGTGTAAGAGAGAGACAGGGAATTAATATCCGAAAACTAAGGCTACTCAAAATTATCCAACCAAGGGAATGCTGGTGTATGTCATTATCCCACCTGCTCAAGGAGTTGCACTCTCTGGAAAAGTTCACTGCGTTAAATATCATTTGTGCAAGGTAAAAATATTTTTAGGGTCACGTAGCTGTGAGCTTGTATTGGGGAGATGGTGGGGGCAAAAATTGGCACCTTGCTCCCTTATGTTTCTGAGGGAGTAGAAATAAATCAAATCTTACTTGGAACGAGTGTCAGAGGAGACATGTGTTCATTATGATGTCTAGGAACCCACCATCCCACCCCCAGAAGTACATTTACTTTTATAATCTAATGAAGAGCAGTACACACTATTTTCCATTGCTCAAGTAGCTACTTGCATTCCTATTGGCCAACGTAAAGTGGGATGTGCCTTCATTCCCATCAGTCATGATAAATTAGAAGTTTCCGTTACCAGCCCCGGCAGAATAAAAGCACAGGTAAATGGAACACATGAAGCAAACAATGTGGAATACAGAACCGCAATAATGTTATATGGTACGTACCTTACTGTAGTGGTGCGTACAGGGCTGCTGCAGGGGCCTGCTGGCCCTGTTTCATAAAACTAATCTAATATTACCTAATAATATTAGAACTCATAAAAATAATTATTAGTTAACCAAATTCTGTTTCATAAAGATTTATACATGACTAATAAAATATCTTCACTAATAATATTAGTTCATTAGTCAGCTGATACAAATGGAGGTTAAAATCAGTCTTGCATACGTTCTTGGTTTGGGTTTGTTTCTAGCAGTAGGCTAATGCTTGACTACGACGACTATTAATCCACATGTTCGAGAGGCTCGCTTGATATTTTCGTTGTTGTGACTTTGATACATATGAAAATGGATAAAAGAAGTGAAAATAATGTGAGAGAAGAAAGTTTCTTTGCAGAAAGTGATTGAGTTAAAACATCAACTATTTGCAGCCTTTTGCACACTATAACCCTCCTTATTCCTTTTACTTTTTTATTTCATGTGCTCAAAAATCTCTGTTGAGACGGACTAGCAAAATCTTTGTTTACTACCCTCTGTTGGTGGGGGCGGTAGAATAACAGCCACGGTATCCCTTGCCTGTCGTAAGAGGCGACTAAAAGGGGTCCCAGGGCTCTCAACTTGGGAACGTGGGTTGGCGAACACGGGGCACTGAGATGAGTCCTGCTATTGCTTCAACTTACTTGTGCCAGGCTCATTTTCATCTGCCTTTCCGACCTCCCTTGTTCAACTCTTGTACTTTTCCGACCCTGACAATATTAGGTTGCGAGGCCGAGAGAGTCTTTCATTTTCACGCCCTTCGTGGCCCTTTTTTCTTTGGCCGATACCTTCCTTTTCCAAAATGTCGGATCTTTTCCATTTTTCTATCTGATGAGTTAGCTGGAAAATTTATAATGTCCAATAACGGACCATTATATTGGTATTATAAATTTACTCATTCGGGACAAATATTTTAGGTTCCCTATGGGAATCAGCTCTGCATCATTTGATGGCCAGGCAGGCATCTATTTTTTGGAAATGAGACATAGCTCTCATAGTGCATTGGCACTGCTGGTGGCTTCAAATAGCCTATGCAGTGGCCTCCACGGTATGCACTAGCCTTGCGTCTTGGGTGGTGTGCTAAGTCCCAACTGACGAGCCTAACTTAGCACACGAGGGCGAAACGCAGGCAACCAAGAATGAGTTAGCTGGAAAATTTATAATGTCCAATAACAGACCATTATATTGGTATTATAAATTTACTCATTCGGGACAAATATTTTAGGTTCCCTATGGGAATCAACTCTGCATCATTATCTGATTAGTGTTATTATAGATGATGGTTGCTTAGTTGTAGCCTACTTTCTCTTAAAACAGTAATCATCACCACCATCATTTTGGTTTACTGGTGATTTAAGCCAAGATTTTAAAGGCTACCTGGAGTGTTCGAGCAGAACTGCACTAGAGAAACACAATGATTCTGTGTATCACTACCAACCGGTGGAGTGCAATGCAAAGCTGCTATTTTAAGGTTATGCTCCATTCCTTGCAGTGGAACATTCTATTACCAATCCTATCAAGCAAATACTCAAAAGTTCTGTAATCTAACCAAATCTCCCATTGTATTCGTATGTTTGTTTCATGCCAGTACAGGCTGTTTTTGACGTGACGTTTATTGAACGGTGAATACCTACACTCGTTTCTTATCACTATTTGAATCAGAGTCGACAATTTCAGTGATCTTCACTATTTTATGCCAAAATATTAAAATACCACTCACTTTGGTTTCACTAATAACATGAATTATGAGTCAAAATACACTCGTGAAAATAATCCTAATAATATGAGTAACTTTTATTAGTTTATTATTATTATTATTATTATTATTATTATTATTGTCCATGAAACAATTTACCGGTACTAATAGTCTATTATTAGGAATATCTACTAGGCCTAATAATTTTGACTCATAAACTAATTACTAATATTATTAGCTAATAACTCTATGAAACATAATATATACTATTGGTTTTTCTACTAATAATATTAGTGAAAGATGTTTTATGAAACAGGGCCCAACAATCTCTGTCAGGAAGAAAGTACGGAAGGAACTTGTAATTCACCTATCGACCACTAGCCTACATACTAGCTATCTGTCCGTGCACGGCAAGAAAAAGATTGCAATTCACCTTTTCACCACTAGCCCACATAAAATGCGTTGCTATCGCCCTAACTCTACCCTAACCAGTGCAGACCAATGGTGTTTGCACAAGAAACTAGAGGCTCTCCCATATGCTTGTCTCCATATCACTTGTCTTGTTCAGGCCCTACCCTAACCAATCCAGACCAGTGGCATGTCTGCACAGCAAGAAAAACTTTCAATTCATCTTTCCCCCACTAGCCCCTTCGTTCCTAAGTAGATATGTTGGCAGCCTTGTGCACCACCTTGGTGGGTTCGAATCCTGCTGTTGGCAACCCTGTGTAAAAATTATTCAGCAGAAAACAAGAATTATGGTGTGCAAAAGGGTAAACATGATTTTGAAAAAAAGTGAAAAGTGGCAGATGGGTGCCTATGTCAGCAACGTAAGACACGCCTCCTCTGTACAGGAAGAACAATTATTTGCAATACTCGTTTCAAAAGGAACGGACAATTCCACAAACATTCTGTTTGCTGCTAGCAGTTCTAACACATGTACCAGCAATGTAAATAGGTTGTACAAAGTGATCTGTTATGGTAGAATGCTAACTGAACGCTATAAATCGTGAATCAGAGAAGTTGTTTTAAGAATTTTGAATTGCCTACCTAGGGGTTGTTAAAGTCAATAGTGGCATATAAAGAAAGCCAAGAAATGGGATAAGTGCTTTGCCTGGTATAAAAATATTGAATTGAGTAGGCTCTATAAATTTCAGGGGGAAAAAAAGTTTTTGATTCAGTACTGTACTTAAAACAGAAATTTGGGAAGTAGATGTTAGAATTGTAACATGGGACGAAGTCACAAGTAAGTTTGCCAGAATGATAATAGGGTTGACAATTTAGGTACTGCAAACAGTGGTGTGAGAATGATGACTGATGGGTCAAAAAACAAGCATGTATTGTTAAACAATAGTTAAGTATTGGTTGAGACTAAACAATGCAGCAGGATATGAAATTCTAATGATTGTGTATCAACACCAAATGAAACCTCAAATCGAGGCACCCTGGGTGAATAGGGGTAGGAATCCATAAATGACATAGGAATGAGTTATTACTGGTTTCTTTCCTCAGTATGTCATCAGTCATGGCCAAGGTCAAAATAAAAGTAAAATTCATCTGCACATCCTTTGAACCATGTGACGATCTTGAACTGCCCTCCGTCGAGTTCGTATCAGCCGCACTAAGACGAAGTACATGGAATGTGACTGGTGGCAGTGAGAAAACAGGCAGCTAAACATGGATAAGTAGCAAACACCTCCTAAGTTTCTTGCAGTTTAAATACGGCATCTGTACTGACAGCTAATGTGAATGTTGAAGACTTAACAATCGAATAAAGACTGCTTGAATGAAGTGGGTGTACTGTGCAATTCCTAAATGCCAGTAAGAACCAAACGCAAGGTTTACAAAACTGTTGTTAGGCACGCCATCATGTATGAAGCAGAATGCTGGACCACCAAAAAAGTGCTTGAACAACCATTGCTCATAAATGTTAAAAATACAGTGCTTAGATGCGCAGAAGGGAACAGCTGAGTCGATAAGATCCGGATTGAATATATAAGAGGTTCCTTTAAAGTCACCCCAATTACTGAGTATGCTGCATGAGGTGGTATGGTCATTTAATGAGGACGAATGATCCGTACATTGTCAAAAAAGTACCTAGCACTAGTACCTTCCACTCAGGCGAAGAGGCTGTCAGCAATGTGGTGGACAAACATAGAAATAGAAATCAGGATCGCCAGCTTACCATCAGTGACAACACAAGATTGAGCAATGTAGTGCTGCATTATGAGGGGACCCGACCCCAAATTAATTTGGGGAAAGAAAGAAAATGAGAGATGAAATGCTGCCATCTTAAGAGCCCCATACACGCGCAGACTTAGTCGGAGGTAAGTCTGCGCAAACCAGTCTCTTCAGACATGTCTCTGTGTGTATGGCCGATAAGTCTGCCGACAAAAAGTCTGCAGGCAAGTCTCTGACATTCTGGCGCTGCTTGAATTCAGCTGGAGACTTTGCGACGAAAGCGCTATCTCGGAGTTGTGGCAATAAATGTAAACGTGGTGAACTACAAATATGAATATTGAAATAATTTTTTGCGCGTCTTCTTCGTGCCGAGCGCTACATTATGTCCAAATAACAACTTATTTTCTATACCGACTATCTAATTAATTTCAATCCGTATATATTTTTCAACCATCCGAAGTGCATAATCTTAAACAGAAAACAGCTGAGCGCGTCATATTCAACCTCCTTGGTAAATAATCATTTAGTCTGAGCGTGTGTGGGCAACTGCATACTTCCGACTTACCTCCCAGAGGCAAGTCTGTGCAGGTAAGTATTCCAGAAGTCTGCGCGTGTATGGGGCCCTTTACAGTCTTGAGTCACTGAGGAACAAAATTGTAGTTTTCTTAGTATGGAAAGGTGGCATAGTTGTTGGCTTCTCACCAAGGCAGCCAAGGTTTGAATCTTGGCCAGTGTATGTGAGATTTTGGAACTGAAAAGTTACACCTTATGGTTGGAATTCCACGTAAAACTGGAGGTCCTCTGGCTATGATCACGATATCAACTGTCAGGCCTATATAAAACTGCGAGCTTGCTCGTTGGCTGTTAGGTATGGCAAGCATAACTGGTGATCCAAAATCATTATTTATGTCTTGTTTGAAGTACTTTAATATTTCCATGTACATATCCTACCTTGACTGTTTTACTTTTCATTTTTTCAGGTAGTCCGTGGAACAACTCCAGCCCCAATGTTGAGGATGAAAAGAAACCATATCCAAAGCTTGAAAAGAAGAATAATGTTCTACCTCTATGGGGCAATGAAAGGACAATGAATTTGAATCCTCTCATACTGACTAATATCCAGTCTTCCCATTACTTCAAAGGTAGCAATTCATTAATGAGTTTTTTGTATGTATCTAACTCTCACTTTTTTTTTTAAGCTTTAGTGTAGGCCCTAGGCTAGCACTGTAAGAGCGCGCTGCAGGAGACATGGAGGATAGTGCACCTCACTCGGTGTCTGAAAATGCTGTCAACTCTTACTGGAGCACGCTTTCTTTATAGGTCTGTGCATGTCCGAGTTAATGACAAAATTTGTTAGTCTAGCACAGCTGGTGTGCTTAGCATTGAGGCTTTCGAAGGGAGTGTGAGGTGGGGCCACTGTTTCATGGCAGACCATTAATCTAATTATTTAAGAGTTTTTATGTTGTATCCTATTTGGTAAAGAAATTTATTTGTGAACAGTTTTCAAGCTTTGATTGATTTTGATTGTAAAATAAAAGTAAATGTACAACGTCAGATCAAATATAAACGGGAATTATTTTTAAAAATTTATGCCATCAACCAAAAAACAAAACAAAAATACACATACAGAGATCACGTTTCTACATAGTGTCCTGCTTTCCATACACATTTTCTCCATCAGATTGGTAAGTTTTGATGCCATCCTGATAGAAAGGAGAGGGATGTGTGCTGAGCCAGTTGTGCATGAACTCTTCTACACTCTACTGGACTGTACGGAGGGTGTTCCAGAGCTGTCCAGTGAATTTCCTCCAGTTTTACCCACGTTAAAGCAGCAGTATGCGGCCTTGCATTGTCATGGAGGAGAATGACATTTCAGATTGGTTGCCCACGTCGCTTGTTGCAATGCGCAGCTTTTGCTTCGTCTAAAAGGCAACAGAAATAGGCTGCATTAGTTGTCTTTTTTTAATGAAGAAAATCCAGCAACAAAAGCCTGCGGAGTCCCAGAAAATGGTTGCAAGCACCTATTCAGGCGTGTTTTGGTTTTGACTGGACCTGCTTCGTCCCCTCGCCACCACTGCATGCATGCTTGCTTGCTTGCTTGCTTTGACTCTGGGGTGTAATAGTACACCCAAGTTTCATCACAAGTGGGTGGTTCAATTAGGTACATTTTAGTGACCTAGTAAATATTTCTCACATGGAGTTTTCACACAGGCCAGTTCTTCATTCAAAAACTCGGTAATCCTTGCTCGTAACTCTTGGTTTTTGACCTTTGCCAATGGGATATTCACTTTTGTAAACACTTCAACTGTTCTTTCTGAGAAGTGATCTGTGGAAGTTTTCCAGTGTTTACAGCTATGTGCCCCATAACCTGAACAATTAATGCTGATTTATTCTTTTCACCTTGTGCACAACGCAGTTGAAGCAAGAATGACAGGAAGTGGAAACACACATCTCGCATCTTGTCTCGTGCTTTTCAGTAATAATTGATAGAAAAGTTGTATGAAACCAGAAATTTAGGAAGAAATTAACACACTTCTTGTGTCTTGCAGATATTATTTACCAGTAATAATCGATAGAAAGTCGTATGACCGTTGTATAAATTTAATATTAATCAATTCAACTTCTTCTTATTAGTATTCTTCAAGTGCCATATCCAGTCCCCCAAATGTTGGCGATCACCCTGGAGGAAGCACCCCTTTCTTTAGCTAACTTGAAGAGTTTTCTGGTGTTGTTGATGCAAGTGCAGTCTTTGATATTTTGGAGCCATGACATTGGTGGTCTACCAGCTCACTTGCCTTCTATCTTTCCTTGTAAAATGAGGTGTAGAAGCCAATACTTTCTTCCTCGTAGAACATGACCTAAATAAGGTGTTTTCTTGGCTTTGATGATGTTTGCCAGCTCACGCTAAGCTCTAGCTCTCTTTAACACTTCATTATTGGTTACAAAATCTGTCCAGTATGAGTATCAATTAGCAATTAATACTAATCGATAGTAACAGTTGAAAATTGAATTCTGGACGTTTTTCTGTCAATAAACATGGTTTTTGCTTTAAAAAAATGATAAATTCATACCTACAGAATTGCAAGTATTTGCTACTTTAACATTATTCGTATTTTGAGGCAAAATTTGCATTAAAATTTGCAGCTATCGTAAAATGCAAATTTTTCCAGTCCCTATTCATATGACAATATTTCTGTTGTATATCAAAGTTAATGATAACATTTGTCAGAAACATTACTTTCAGCTCCCATTTTTATTCTTCTTCCTGGTTCAAATGGGCCTACTTTGAACACGCTTGTTGAACTATTGGGCTTTGATCTTTGTCCAGTATTGGCGCATTTTCTGCCGGTGTAACTTTCTTTCATCTGTCCAGGGGTTACCTTTCTTCCGGGGTTTTCCTGAAATCCATGGATTTCCTTCAGGGTACCTCTATCTTGAAGATCTGATATTCCCAGTTCTAGCTGCTGATACAAAAATAACTCGGAAACCCCTGCCCCAAGGCCACTTTCCAAGCCAGCCAGTCACCTTGAGCCATCCCTCTCACTTTTGTCTTTGTCAGTACGCTTTATCATACAGTAATCGTTCAGTCAAATTACAGTAACCCGCTGGTAGTCAGGGAAAGTTACAATATCATTGGAATTAGTTGTGTACTACTCTGAGTGGTAACGTTAATACCAGTAAGTGTAAAAGTTATTCTGCTTCTTGTAAACTAAATGTTCTTACGTTTGCCAATAATAATGGTGTGCGGGTCGCTGCCCGTGAATTCGTTGTTCAACCAAACATGATCAGATATTGGCGAAAACAACAAGGAAAACTAATGGTCGCAGAAAAGAATGTTGGATCTTTTCGCGGACCGCAAACGGGTAAATATTCTGAATTTGATAAGAATATGGTGTGGGTACAGGAAACCAGGAACAGCGGCAACATCATGTCTCATGAAATGCTAGAAATTAAGGCACGTAAGATGGCAAAGTGTTATGGAATCATGTCGGTGATGAATGAACTGTCATAATTTTTTCCCTAATAATAACGCATCTATTTTTAATTTTAAAAGAATATCCCTACTGGTATTTTCCGTTTATTTCAGACGCGGTGAACATGAAATTAGGCCTACCCTACCACGCGCGGATACTTGCCGCAAGTGGGGTAGATTTAAATCAGGCTAATATTGTATAATGATCCATAATTGTATCTTTTGAAACCTGAATAATACATTTTCTGTTTTGATATTTTTGAGGATGTTCTTATGTATAGTTATTTAATGGATATTTTAATATGCTCTTAATTTTTGAGATATGCGTATATAAGATCCTCCTCGATTTTTCAGCATTAAAAATAGGATAAAAAGTGGGTCTTATACGCGAGTAAATACAGTAACTCAGTTCGTATGCAGACCAGGTCAGTGTCGAGTTTTACACCAGAGGTCAAGTGCGCTTTTGGTTTACGTCTTTCTCACGTTAGGGCAGAACGAGTGTAAAATGTCACCATCACTTCAGAAGGCATTCTGTGTGTTGCTGTTTAAAACGTTGAAATCTGTAATCGCTGTGCAGTGTGCATTCTGGAATCAATTCAGTGACACTGGATGTTTATGTAAGGTTCTGTGATAAGAGTCAAACAGGTATTTTCATGGAGTCCTCGTAAATCAACCAAACGGTCCAGTCAAGAGCTGCAGATTCCATAATTGATGATAGCCAGGGTGAAGAGAAAACATCTGAAACAAATACCGTACAAGTTGTAGCTCTTACTGAAGCTTGGGGTTAAAGGCATCCTTTTGTGTAGACATCCTGCGTAAAATGGAAGAGACACCTTTTTCACCTCTTTTGATTTTCAGTGGCTCGGCTATGTTCCATGTAAACGGTTAAATGTTAACCGGCACAATGACTACATCTGACAGACAGAGAAACCACATGCACACATCAAGCACAGGTGCAATTCACCAAAGTTAAATGTGTTCTCTGAACTTACTAAATGAAGTTAAATGTGTTATTCACACTTTTTCTTTGCTGAAAATTCTGTGACATGTTTCACCCACCAGGGCATGCTGTAACAGTGGCTGTTCTCGCAAATCAAAAGTTATAGTGCCGATTACATTTTCCAATGAGATGGGCATCACCCCATTGTCACGGTGTAGTGCAACATTTCCTCAATCATACTCTGCTGCAAAGGTGGATGACGGCACGCTACTTCCATGGCTACCCGGATCACCCAATACTATATTACACTGTGTAACGTTTTGTAGGATCTGGCAAAGGACCCTGTTTACGTTCCACCTCTGCCTGTGGATTGAACAGACCTACACAACACCAGGTATGATGTCAATTTTGCAGGTATGCTATAGTGTGTGTAGAATAAATTGGACTGTCATTTAGATGTGTGCTGTGTGACCAATGGTGCCGCTTACATTGACAGACTTTATATGTACCATTACAAACTTTGGCAATTTATATAGACTAATCAGAGTGGGTATTATCAAGATCATTTGGGTTTAGAAGTTGAAAATCAGTACTGAAGCCCTTGTTCATTATCAGACTGTATCTAGAAAAGCAGAGAGCCTCCGTGGCTCAGACGGCAGCGCGTTGGCCTCTCTCCGCTGGATACCGTGGTTCAAATCCCGGTCACTCCATGTGAGATTTATGCTGGACAAAGCGGAGGCGGGACAGGTACTCCGGTTTTCCCTGTCATCTTTCATTCCAGCAACACTCTCCATTCTCATTTCATAGCATCTATCATTCATTAATAAATCGCTTTGGGAGTGGCGACCCTATCGTACTAATAGCCTATATCTACTTCATTCATTCCATCCCTGACTCGGACAATGACTGGAAAACAGGTTGTAGGTTTTGATTTTCATCTAGAAAAGCATTGGGAAAATGGGAAGGGTATTGTCAGATTGGGCAAATATTACTAATGTGGAAGAACTGCAACACTGCTACTTAATCTTTTACATAATAGCCAATTATATATCCAACATGACAAAAGACTACAAAATCGTACAAAGTAAAACGTTTCGACTTATCAAAAATATTGATCGATTTATATTGGTGCAAAACAAGAATAATACAAAACATTAAATTGTAATCTCAGTGGATATGATATTTATTGATTTAGAAAAGGGCTGTGATCAGTGGCGGCCCCTGGCCAAATTATCCGGCGGGGCACAACTTATAATATGGACAGTCAAGTAGAAACTTAAGGTATCAGTTGCAAAATATAACACTAATGCGCATGTGAATAAATACACTAACAACTGACTTGTAGATCAACTTATCCCATTTACAGTTGGTGCCAGTTAGATATTAAAACCAAGGAAAAAGACAGTAAAATGTCTCAGTGGACACGAACCCGTGACCTCTCCCAAGTGTTATTTCACTGAGATAAATGGCCAGGGATAAGCTGATCCACATTTCATTTATAACCTGTTCCCCTACAAGTCAAGTAATAATGAATACACTAACCTTCTTATTTATAGATGAAGTCATTACTTCGATAACTTGCTGGTTGAAATCGGGAATCGAACGTACCATTTTACTTTCAATTGAAAGTCTGTCTTGGCTCATCGTATTCCTCAAGAAGATCTTTATTCGATTTAGAGTAGAGAAACACCTTTCACTTTCCACTGTCGACATCGGGATTGTAACAATGATGCTCAGTAACCTAACGCATTCATTGAACGTGCCTTGCATATTGTTGCGCAGAAAAATTGCAAAAGCGCCGCAGCACCATCTGCCGCACGCACGTCTACCCTGGAATATAACACTTCAAGTTCGGTCCTGAGCCTGGCTTTGTTCACTTTCGGGTACGTGTTTATGGTTGACGCGAAATCTTTTTCCGGAAAGCGAGTACAAAATTCTCCAAAACCTGATACCCAAAAAGGTTGGCAGTAAAATAGTATCACATGTTTCCAAAGCAGCAATTCGTTTTCGTTGCTGGAACGTTCGCTGCCACTTAGGTGGAACTGGAGCTTCATAGTCATCAGTTTCCTCTAAATCAGATACCAAGACAGGGTCACTATTATTCATCTGAATTTGGGAGAACAGTGTATCAATATGAGGCATCCCTCTATGGAAGAAATGCAGCCAATATATGAAGTTAGCTTCGATCAGTAAGCTGATAAATCCAGAAGCTTGTCCTACAGTGTTTTGATCTGTCTCTGTTTCAGATATTGTTTGGAAGCATTCAATTCAATCAGGACATCTCTGTTTTCAAACACTGTATTGACAATGCGGGTCTGAAAGTTCCAACGCTTTGGACCTGCTTTCGGCAAGTGGCGCATTTCAGCTGTATCTAGTAGTTCGGTCTGTTTACTAGAGCAACTGAAAAAGGAGGAAATTCCCTGATTATTACTGAAAAATATCTTCACTTCTTTTATATCGGACGTGGCTTTCTGCATAATCAAATTTCCTACATGAGCATAACAATGAAGAACAAAATTAACTGCATTATATACTTCCTTTATGCGTGCTTGTACACCAGTCTGCGCACCGCTCGTTATACTAGCCCCATCAAATGTTTGACAAATTAGTTTTTCAGGGGTTTTGTCAATACCCAACTTACTTAGTTCACTAAAAATCACAGAGCTTATACCTTCAGCTGTATGAGTGGATGCCAGAAAGAAACCCCAAAACCGCTCATGTATTTCGTCATTTATGTGACAGCGAAATATAAGCACCACCTGCATTTTCATTGCATTGTCGGTTGTTTCATCTGCTTGGACGGCTAAGTAATTAGCAGCACTGATTTCTTTCATTATAAAAGTGTGACATACTTCGAGCATAGCATGTAGTATATCGTTCTGTATCGTCTTTGACGTACCCTTAAAAACTGTTGCAGATTCTAAATGTTCTTTCATTGCGATATCCAAGCTAGCTACAAAGTCAACTAAACCGCTAAATATTCCAGGATTGTTTGAATCGGTTGATTCATCATGGCCACGGAGCGCAAGTTCAAACACACCACAGAATTTTACACAATCAATCAGACGAGATAAGATATATCTATTTTTGTCGACCTGTTCATGCTGTTGACGAAGTAAAAGTCTGTACCCACTATCAAGTTGCATCCTTATGTCCAGCTCACCTAGAAGTGTGAGATCCATTTCGTTGTTTAAATGTTTCTTCGATTCGCTGTGTTTTTTTCAGTTTTTCATTCAAATGCTTTAAATCTTTGACACCTGTTGTGCTCCACACATCGTCACCACTGAATAGAATGCAAGGAAAACAAAAAAACGAATTTCTCTCTTCGCATCCACATAACCATTTCGCTTTAGCATACATACCACTATTTCATTTTCTGTTGAAATTCTTGTTTTTTCCCTCCGTCCGCTCCACAATAATCATATCAGGTCGCGGTGGTCCTAAACTCTTGGCACGAACTCTTGTCTCAAAATTTAATTGCTTTCCAATTAACTCACTGACTTTATTCGTTTTAAAATAAACAAGCACAGAAATACACAAAATATAACACTGAAGAGAATTCACGTCACACCCAGTGTTTTTGTAACTAACTTAACAGTAGCACTTCGAGCAAAAGAGAACGTGTGTAAGTGCCGGAACAAAATGTTACTGTTGCTAATTATTGGTCTCTTGGTTATCTGATATAACTTATTATATCTGATATAGAAACACGGTAACCTCATTTAAGATAACTTAATTTAATAATTCAAACATCTGAAAACAACTAAATCCTTGCAGGAGCGATATGAACACATTTTTTAAATAAACAAGACTAAAATAATATTAGATTTACTTTAGTTACAGAATTGGTGAATTGGCTACACTGATGTTTGTAAAGCGTGGTTATTTCTCGTGATCTGTTATTTGCTCTATGCGTATGAGCTGCAGAAGTCCTCAAGGATCTGAGTGCCCAACCTGAAGTACTCCCCGTCGCCCGCTCACCCACACAAGCCCACAGCTGTCATGGATGTTCACCATCTTCAAATACTGTGTTCTAAAGCGCAGGCGTGTCTTTTGGGCACAAGACGGTCTAGTGCTCAGAGCTGCGAAGTTCGCCTGCCACTCGTCTCGCAAGGCTCCTGCAGTCATTGTCGCACTGACAGCCACAGCTTGTCTCTTTAAATAAAAAAGGTATCCTCTCTTTGTGCTTAAAGACATTGTGGGTTTAAATACCTACCAAAATCCGTAATCCAGTTAAGAATATAACTTTTTTTTTAAAGGTGTGATCAAATGTTCCACCTTTACAATACTAAAAGTTTTATTATTTAATTATTTGAATAACATTTTTAAAATATAACGGAATATGTTTCATCTATCTTGTAGACATCATTAGCCACAAACATCCATACCACGCCGAGCTAGTTATTCTTGGGTAGGCGAGAACGGCCCTCCACTGCACATTCCACACACGATACTACGATCAGATATTCCACCCAATTATTTTTTAACAAGAATTGTCAACATCATCACGCCAATAAGACGATCTCAATATCTTTTTACTGGAATCCTCACTCATGTTTATCACGTTATTCGATCGTCTTTATTCTACTGAAACTAAACATTATGCTCCTTATCAAGTTTTTACCGACACATCGGAATACTGTCCATCAACACAGCACCATCAAGTCAAGAAGGACTCTAATGCCAATTTTACTGAATCATCTCATGTGTACAATTTTTTAATTTCATTTTTAACTGTATCCAAGTGTTATGCTCAACATTCCAGCACATTCTTCACTATTTTAACTGACGCATTCGGCAATCCGAATTATTTTAATGTGTTGTTTCTTGTCCTTGTCCTTTGTGCTTGATCTTGAAACTTTTCGGCTGATGGTGTCTACAAGATAGATGAAACATGTTCCGTTATATTTTTAAAATGTTATTTAAATAATTAAATAATAAAACTTTTAGTATTGTAAAGGTGGAACATTTGACCATACCTTTAAAGTATACGTACGACAATACAGGCTTTATAATGAAATACATTTTATACGATATAACATTTTGTCATGATAATATATGTAGAAATATTTCTGTTGTTCGGCTTTAGCCCAACTAAATTATAAATTATTTCCCGAAATTCTGAGTGCAAAAACTTGACAGGGCACATGCCCCTGTGCCCCTAAGGGCCCATCGCCACTGGCTGTGATAGTACCCCCGGAACAAAAATTTTGGAAATCTAATTCAGAAAGATACTGAAAAAGAACTGTATAAATGATAGAATCATTTCTGTGTACTACAAATGTTCCAATTGTGTCAAGACACAAGTGGGCAAAACAAGGTAGTTTGAAATTGAAATTTGACTGAATCATGGTGGTATACTGTCACCTTTACTGATTTATAATTCTGTTCATTAGGCCAGGAGTGTATGGAGGTAGAATAATGACCTCAGTGTTACTGTTGATGATATTGTATGAAAGAAAAGTGTAAGAACAACTGGATGCAGTAAAAGGGAAGATTGAAAAGTAGAGAATAAGGATCAGTGTGTAGAAAAGCAAAACAAAAGAATTGACAAGAGAAGAATAGGGAGCATTGCAAACGAGTAACAAGGATATTGAAGCTGTGAAGAATTTCTGCTATTTCAGACCTAATAGAGAATTCAATAATAATAACAATAATAAAAATGACATGTTGTCTCCACAGGGGCCTGGTGCCAGTCTTTCGATTTGGCAGCTCGTAGGTGACCTTCATGTCTGAAGATGTGGCCCTACCCAAGATAAGTTTTAATGATGAAGGCGGCACAAACACCCGAGCCAAAGGAATTAACCACTGAAAGCTAAAATCTCCTACCCAGCCGGGAATCAAACCCGGGACCTGTCAAAAGGCCCTGCATGCTAACACTATAGTCATGGAACCAGACTAAAGAATTCAATACTAGGTATGGAAATCAACAAGAGGATAGAACTTGGGATTCATCTTAATTGGAAAAAATGGTAGACTGGAACATAATGATTGATTAGAAGTGAAGGGGGCTGAAAATACGATACATTTAACCCCTTGACGTCGACCTCCATACGACATATAGACCTCATTTTCTTCACATACTGCCGACCTCCATGCATGATATAGACACCTGCTGGCCTAAATTCATTTTGTTGTAGCTTGTAAAGTTTTCAAGTTTTCAAGATGGAAATGGTATATCTTTGAAGGAGAAGATCTCTGCCTTCCCTGTATGAATCAGCCCAAATCAATGTTTCTCCTTTGTAAAATGTTTGAAATAGTCTGACCTCTTTCCGCGTGAGAGCATATAGGGCCAGAGTTCTGCTGCATTCTAGCAGATGTACGTTTCATTACAGGATGTTTCCTTATGTAGATTGATAGCATAAATCACCATTTCTTCCCTGATATGAATGTTGACATCATCTAGTGAGAATTCCTATAATTCTTTTAACGCCTTGAAATCTCTTACAACTCATTACTTCACTCACTGTCACTTTGAAATACAATATTGTGTGGTGCAGAAGCATGGCACAGTGCGGTTTGAATGAAAGAGAAGTAAGTAAGTTTTAATAAATCAGATGATAACAGCACTACACCAGACTGAGCTGAGCAAAGTGAGAGTAGACACACAACATAAGGAATGGGAAGGCATGATAAGCACGGCCAAGTAATGGACGACAAAATATGCCAAATTATACCCCCTCTTTCTCATGAAGTAATCGTCCCATTAAACTGGGATTTATGCTAAATGAATCTTTGAACTATTGTTCACGGTTCTTCTGCTCAAATTTCCCAAGGCAACGATTACCGTCCTTTTCATTGCATTGTGAAACAACCTAGGCAAATACAAGAACATTACTTTCATTCCGTACAAAATGTGGAAGATCTATTCTCTATTTCTACACTATAAGGTAAATATTAAGTTAATGAATGTAAACTACAACTCTACTGTAAACATTTCAAAATAATCTGAGCTAAACTGTTGTAACAGTGAATTTTTAAAGAAATCGCTGCATTTTCGCAGTGCTCACATCTGAATCACCTCTGTCCGCTGGGTAAAGCGGCACTCAAACGTTCTCCATTGCTGAGGGGTTAAATAAAGGAGATGAAACATTTATCTACAATGATATTTACAATTTTAAAAGTTTATGCCACCTTTCTACTTATGTTATTTACTTCCAAGTTTTATCTGATATTGGAATCACTTCTATCTTGAAACTACTGTATATCTGTTAAGAATTTTAAATTTTTTCAGTTAATTTGTACGAATTGAAGACATACCACGAGGTAATAGACGAGATCTACTACAAGGTCACTCATTTGGAGCCATGGGAAAAGGGAAGCCGCAAGACAGCAGGCCAGACGGGCATGTGTGGAGGGGTGAGTTATCACATATTCTTAATATAATAATTACTTCAGCTATCATAGTACCAGTTAGCCCATATTCTGACAAGTTTCCAGATTGTTCTTACTTGGGAAGTGTATACAGGTTTTTACCTGCATTCAGCATAATTCTGATAATTTATTGATAGTTCACTTTTTTGGAGAAGTTTTCTGAATTACAAATAATAGTGCTATAGGACTGATTTCGAAAGGGACTGGGCGAGTTGGCCGTGTGGTTAGGGGCGCGCAGCTTTGAGCTTGCATCCGGGGTTCGAACCCTACTGTCGGCAGCCCTGAAGATATCTGTGGTTTCCCATTTTCACACCAGGCAAATGCGGGGCTGTACCTTACTTAAGGCCACAACCTCTTCCTTTCCACTCCTATGCCTTTTCTATCCTGTTGTCACCATAAAACCTATCTGTGTCGGTGCAACGTAAAGCAAATTGTTAAAAAAAAGAAATTGAATGGAAGTTTGACTAGGCAAAATTGAATTAGTGTTGTTTAGGTTTCCAATTATATTTTAAAAAGTTAATTAATTATAGAATGGATTCTGTGTACCAGGTGAGCAGTGCTGGTGGATAGGCTCTTATTGTTTGTGCCCTAGGTTGGGTTGTAGGATCAAATCCTAACTCAGTTGTTTGGAATTTGATGGTAATTTGATATGAGAGATCCATTTCAGTAGATTTACTGACAATTTAAAGAATGCCTTTTCAGGGAAACTTTTTGGTATTCCACACATATCATTAGACTGATAGGAGTTGAGGGGATGTTAAACACACATTATTATTATTATTATTATTATTATTATTATTATTATTATTATTATTATTATTATTATTATTATTATTTGGAAATTCCAGGAATATCTTTGTCGAGAATATGTTTCCCACATAGTATTAATACAGTACAACCTCGTTAAGACGTTTCTGCAGGGGATGAGGAAAAATAACGTTAAGCAGAAGAACGTTCTGCTGAATACACAAGTATAAACTATCGAACAGTGATATGGAAGTACTTAACACGATTTTTTTCTTCCTGGCATGAGAACATTTTACATTATATATTCACAAATACAGTGAAAACTATATCTACCATTTCTGAAGATGAGAGCAGAGTATCAATAGGTGTGAAAAACATGAGAGAAAAGTATGGAAACCTTTTCTCCTGGGGCTTAAAAATAACAGTGAAAAACACCAGACAACAAATATGAAAACATTTGCATGGGGGCCCATAAAAATATCATCGTATTATTGAAGATCACACACTTTCTAAAACAAATCTTAGCAGAAGCCCTTTATTTTGACCAGTGGGTTATTAACATCATTTTCTAGTCACTCTCTTATACAATATATTAGAGGTTACATGTGGCAATGTGCGACTGCAAGGAAATTTCTTTGGCCCCCATTTTGAATCCGACAAAAATTCGACCATCTCAAGTGATTGAGTCGAAACTCGAAGGTGCGAGTTTTGGAATGTACTTGGTCTTGTTTCAACATTCGTGCAAGTCGGTCTTGATTCGCACCATCTCTGCGCACTTAGAGTTGCAAATGCCAGTCCATTTTCTGGAGGATTTTAATTTTGTCTTTATTAGTAAGGAATTGGTTCGTTTACAGTTCAGCTTCCATAACTGCAACAAAAATAATAAATCGCTTTATGCATGCAATACAAGGGATCTATTTCATGCATATTTCAAAAAAAAAAGATGGGGTGGAACGAATCGGACGTTAGGTGAAGCTTTGGAGGGCATTCACTGAGCATTACCGTTAATGAGCTGTATTATTTGCTCAAGTGAATTGTTAAAAAAAGAAATTGAATGGAAGTTTGACTAGGCAAAATTGAATTAGTGTTGTTTAGGTTTCCATTTATATTTTTAAAAGTTAGTTAATTATAGAATAGATTCTGTGTATCAGGTGAGTAATGCTTGTGGATAGGCTCTTATTGTTTGTGCCCTAGGTTGGGTTGTAGGATCAAATACATATGCAACTGACAAACTCACTTCAGTCAAGCTGTATTTTGGAATCGTGTGGAAAGAAAACATTACTAAAACGTATTCTGAATAATAAAAGTTTACAAGATAGCTGCTAAAAAGTCGCCACTTCGATGATGATGCATTCTGCAAGTTTTTATCTGACCTAGATTTTCAGTCAAACATCATCAGAAGCACGTGCGCTAACTGTGCCTTTTGTCAAAATGAAAAGAAAGAAAAGAGGTTTGTTTTATTTAATGCAATAATAAATTTTGTTTGTGACCGATCCTTTTCTTATTTTAACTCGGGGACTGTGGCCATAACTTGGTCATGAAATGCCATCTGAAGTTGAAGAAATTGAAAAAAAGGAAGGAATGCAAGGAGATGGAATCTAGACAAGTTGAAAGAAAAGAGTGTGAGGAATTATTTCAAGGAACATGTTGCATGATGACTAAATGAAAAGGCTGAAGGAAACACGATAGGGGAAGAATGGACAGTTGTGAAGAATGTCATTAAGGCTGCTGAAGATAGGTTAGGAAGCAAGGAAAGATCAACTAAGAATCAGTGGATAACACAGGAGATATAGTCCTGATTGAACAGCAAAAGTGCAAGAATGCAAAAAATGATAACGGCAGAAAAGAATACAGGTGATTAAAGAATAAAATGGGTAGAAAGTGCAGGAGAGCTAAGTAAGAACGGCTGAAAGAGAAGTGCAAGGATGTTAAAGGTTGTATGGTCCTAGGAGAGGAAGATGCTGCAAACAGGAAAATCAAGGAAACCTTTGGAGAAAGGAAAACTAGCCACTTCTAGGGAAAGAAGACAAGGCAGAAAGATGGCAGGAACATATACAACAGTTGTATCAAGGTACAGAGGTAGATAATAAGGTTCTGTAACAAGAAGAGATTGTTGATGGTGATGAAATGGGAGACCCAATTTTGAGGACAGAATTCAACAGCTTTGAGAGACCTAAATAGGAACAAGACACCTGGAATTGATGGCATTCCCTCTGAATTACTGACTGCCTTAGGAGGAACCAACATGGTAAATGAAATGGCGTATGGCTTTTAGTGCCGGGAGTGTCCGAGGACAAGTTCGGCTCACCAGATGCAGGTCTTTTGATTTGACACCCATAGGTGACCTACACATACACCCAGCCCCCTTGCCAGCGAAATTAACCAATTATGGTTATAATTCCCGACCCTGCCAGGAATTGGGTTGAAAATATTTCGGTATTTATATAAAAAGGGTTATTAGAGAATGCAAACATTAAGATAATGAACCCAGGACCCCTGTGACCAAAGGCCAGCACGCTAACCATTTAGCCATGGAGCCGGACACCAGCATGGTGAGCTGATTACATTTGGTGTGTAAGATGTATGATACAGGAGAAGTGCCATCCAATTTTCAGCAGAATGTAGTTATACCTGTTCACAAGAAAGCCGGTGCTGACAAGTGTGAAAACTACCGCACCATTAGTTTAGTATCTCATGCCTGCAAAATTCTAACACGTATTGTTTACAGAAGAATGGAAAGACAAGTAGAAACTGAGTTGGGAGGCGATCAATTTGGCTTCAGAAGAAACTTATTAACACGTGAAGCAATCCTGGCTTTACGTGTGATCTTAGAGTACCGAATTAAGGACAAGCCCCCGTACATGGCGTTCGTAGATCTAGAAAAAGCATTCAATAATGTGGATTGGATCAAGCTATTTGAGATTCTGAAGGTGATCGGGATCAGATACCGACAGTGAAGAATTATCTACAGTCTGTATAAAAATCTGTCAACCGAGCGAGTTGGCCATGCAGTTAGCGGCGCGCCGGTGTGAGCTTGTATCCGGGAGGTAGTGGGTTCTAACCCCACTATCAGCAGCCCTGAAGATGGTTTTCCGTGGTATCCCATTTTCACACCAGGCAACTGCCGGGGCTGTACCTTAATTAAGGCCACTTTCTTCCAACTTCTAGCCCTTTCCTATCCCATCTTCACCATAAGACCGATCTGTATCGGTGTGACGTAAAGCAGATTGTAAAAAAATATCTGTCTGTGGTGATGAGAATCAGGGGCTTTGAAAAAGAGTAAGCAATCTAGTAAGGAGTGAGGCAAGGCTCCAATTTGACTCCCCCACCTCCCCTTTCAGTGTTTATATAGAACAGGTGGTAAAGGAAATCGAAGAAGAACTTGGAAAAAGACCCACAATCCAAGAAGAGAAGATCAAAACCCTGGGATTTGCCGATGATATTGTTATTTTATCTGAGACTGCAGAAGATCTGGAGAAATTGCTGGATGCTATGGACAGAGTCTTGGGGAAGGAGTACAGGATGAAAATAAATAAATCCAAAACAAAAGTAATGGAATGCAGTCGAACAAATTCAGGTGATGGAGGAAATATTAAATTAGGAAGTGATGTCTTAAAGGAAGTAGATGAATATTGTTACTACTTACTAATAGTAAGGAGGAAGTGTTGTTTGGTGGTGACAAGCTGAACATTGATCGCTCGTGTAATATTAGCTGATCTGATCAGTACGTGTTGTCAGTGAATGAATTCGGGGGATTCTCCCGTTGCCTCGTCGCACGGTTGAGTTTCCTCAAGAATTCGCGTTTGAAATACCGCCATTTCCAAATCTAGCGAGAAATTACTAATAGTAAGGACATAAAATGAGACTAGCACAAGCAAGGAAAGGCCTTTCTTAAGAAAATAAATTTTCTCACCTCGAACATTGGTGTAGGAATTAGAAAGATGTTTTGAAAGACTTTTGTATGCAACATGGCATTGTATGGAAGTGAAACATGGATGATAACTAGCTCAAAAAGAAAGAGAATAGAAGTTTTTGAAATGTAGTGTTACAGAAGAATGCCGAAGGTGAAGGTGGATAGATCGAATCACGAATGAAGAGATACCAAATTGAATTGATTAGAGGAGATCTATTTGGCTAAATTTGACGAGAAGAATAGATAGGACACATCCAAATCACCCAGGACCTGTTCAGTTGTGGGTTTTTTTGCACCGACACAGATAGGTCTTATGGCGATGATGGAACAGGATAGGCCTAGGAATGGAAAGGAAGCGGCCGTGACCTTAATTAAGGTACAGCCCTAGCATTTGCCTGGTGTGAAAATTGGAAACCACGGAAAAGCATTTTCAGGTCTGCCGACAGTGGGGTTTGAACCCACTATCTCCTGGATGCGAGCTCACAGCTGCGCGCTCCTAACCGCACGACCAACTCGCCCAGTCAGTTGGTTTTTTGAGGGAAGTGTAGACGGTAAGAATGGTAGGGGTAGACCAAGGTATGAATATGACGAGCAAATTGGAGTAGATGTAGAATGTAGTAGTTACGTAAAAAATGAAAAGGTTAGCACAGAATTTTGTGGCATGGAGAGTTGCATCAAACCAGTCTATGGACTGATGACTCAAATGACAACAACCACATAATACTGTGGAGTGAGAAATGAAAAGAAATATGAAGCAAGAAAAATCGTATGTCCCTCAAATTATAGTTTTGGCTCCCTGTGCAATACTAACAAAAATAACATACAGTAAAACTCTGATATGACGGGCAATAATGAACACAGACTCGACAGATATTTGCAACTCTGATAAACTTCATTATTAGGTATCCGCATTGATGCTATCTAATTAAAGTTGAGAACTTTCCACCATTCAGTGCAGTTATAGACTTTGATGCTTTAACGATCATGGCCACCAGGTGGGCTATTGTTCAGTGGCAGAATGACCTAAATTATATTTAGATAAAAGGTACAGTAGAAACTGTACCTCATAAAGTACATGACTTAGAGAGCTACAACTTTGTACAATTACATAATATCTATAGAGTCTATGCACTTATCACATTTCATGAAATTCAAAAAGATCAGGTTGAAAATTCCACCTAACTGTATTGATTTCACATTGAATGATTCACATGTGTTCTGTTGTTTCTTTCGACTTCATTTTGAATAGTTGTCGTTTAAGCTCCTTTGTGTTGCAGGTACGAGGTGTAGGTGCGGGAGGCATCGTGTCCACTGCCTACTGTCTGCTCTACAAACTGTTCACCCTCAAGTTGACTAGGAAGCAGGTAAATGGGCTACTCACGCATCCAGACTCGCCTTATATTCGAGGTCTGGGTTTTATGTACATCAGGTAAGTAGGCTCTAGGTCTCTATTCTGCCTAGTTCCTATTGGCTTGTGGGATTCCTTGTGTAATAATCATTAAAACATGTTGCAACAAATATTCTGTGGTGTAGATTGAATTGCTGCCTCATATATCTGAAGAAAATGTGTGGTAATTTCTGCTTACCTTCTTTTATCTTGCTGATTTTACATTGGCTGAATAAGTTGTCAGACTTTACAAGATTGCTAGTCTGCATAGATGTCTGGGAAAGGACAATGACTGTCCCTCAGATTACAAGATGGATGGTTAGCAGTTACTGAGTTGTCTCAAAAGTAGGCAGAATAGTAAAGTATAGAAGATGCTATTTGCAGTTTATAATATGATCAAATTATATATTGGTAAAGGATGAGGAATCTGTTAACACATGGGTGACGGGCCCCGAGAAATCTCGTAGTACGCTCGCCAGCGGTAGGTGACGGGCCCCGAGAAATCTCGGTTTTATTCACAACATTGTTTTTGGTCTTCCCGTGACATCTCTTGACCATATCTTGAACTATTTCGGACGTGCACATTGAGTAGAATAAATCGTAGATGTATACCTGCCACTTTTCTTTTATTCACGGCCTCTTTTATTCTTTGATTTAGTTTCGAAACGTCGACTTTCTTCCTGCCGGTTCAGTCAATGACAAGATGGAGCGCCCGCGGAATACGGTGTTAGCTGACGACGATATTTTAGAAGAATTATATGCCGATGATCGTTCAAATGGAAATAGTCTAATGAATTAGTGGAAACTGAATGTGAGAGTGATAGCGGAAGCGATATTCAAGCCTCTACAGGCCGTAATTTACCTAGTGTACTTATTTATTCAAGTGATTCTGGCGATGACAACGATGTAAACATTAATGATGTTTTAGGAATTGACGCTGAATATGGTTTTGTAAAGGCAGATCCAGAATTACTAGGGGCATTGGAGAGTACCCATACCAACTTTAAAGATAAAATATTGACTGGTTTAATATTTATTAACGTCTTTATAATCAAGTGCACCCTAGCATGGTTAGTAGAAAAATGTCCGGTCCACAGGGTATGTGACAAGCTCAAGCATCCGGTCAGCAATGTGTTAACACGTTCGCGGCCGCTCGAATATCGGCAACCATTACCGTGGTACCGTAATACTTTTTTTGTTTAAAGGAGTTCATTTCTGTGTCCTTATGCATTTTAGATTATTATTTTAATTATTTCAATATTATTTATGTGCATACGAGCCATGACGCACACTCTGCGTCAGCGGCACTACCGATGAGTTTTTCACCTTCGGTGCCGTTTGACGCAGCATGTGCGTCATGACTGGTAATGAAGTGGAACGAGGAAAATAATGTTTTGTTTGATTGTAGAATTTCTTTACAACAAAAAAACAAGTTTTTGAACATTTCACACAAAAATACTGTGCAGTAGAATCTTATTATTGCTGTGTGAACAATGTATACTTACATTACTCCATAAGCTGTTCAATGTAACTACAGTAGTCCATACAGTATGCTACAGTGACATTTCCTCGCAAAAATAACTCTTCTGCAAATGCGTTACATTCAGTTACAGTGTTATTCAGCGAGTTGTCATCTGCAATCAAGCGAAAACAATCAATAGGTTTCGCGTCACTTGGCAGTGGAACCTTCATTCCCGGCCGACGAATAAAGTTTGTTTCATTGAGGACGAATCTGAACTCCAAGAAATGGCCCCTGAAATATTGCCCATGTTATTTGGCGGGAGATTTGGAGATGAGATATTATTTATGTCTTCCTCATCTTCTGTAATGTGAGAATTGGGAGTAGACACTCAACACACACATCCATGATTAAAATTCTCACTCAGGTGGCTACAGTCACTTTTCACACTGTCATCGCTGTCGTCACTATCATTGCTGTCACTGTCACTAGCGTTCAGGAGAGCTTCCAGACTATCATCATTAATTGCAAATTGCCTGTTTATCCCGCTAAGACGGGGTTTCTTCCGGTGAGAAGGTACTGAAACTTCACTGTTTCCTCTTGGCATAGCGGAAATGTATGCCAACTTGTAATGGCTACAGAGATTGTACCTAACAATTGATCTGATGCCCGGATGGCGCATATGTTTAATAACACCTTAATAATGCACATATAAGAGGTCTGTTTGTTTACATACATATTGGCAGAAATACGAGCTTTAATATTTGGCGCGGAATGTGACGCACGTGTCGTCATCGGCACTGAGTGAAAGTGGAGTCATGACGCATGTGTGTCGTTATCGGCCGCGAACGTGTTAAGCGCGTGCATGTATTCTAGGTTATGTGAATCCTCAGCAGTATTTTCATGCAAATTCAGTTAGAAATTGTTGAATGGTATTGTCTGTAATACTATATGTATTTATAAGAAGTTTGCTGTATTTTTAGTTTACTAGGTCAGTAATATACCGTATTTAGTCGCATATTGGCCACTTTGTTTTTACCACTTTTAAGTTTCTAAAATCAGGAGTGTGGTTATTATATGAAAAAATTTCAGAAAACGTTTCTAAAAGATCTGGAGACATATAGCCTTTTAAACTGCAGTAAAACCTTGTTAGTTCAAAGTTGTTGCAACACAAAATTCGGACTTCAAATTACATGATTTTGATTTAACCGCCAACTCGTAATTCAGCCCTTGCTGTGTCACAAAATATTCTAAGACCCGTTACTGCATGCAATTAACCTTGATTCACACTTTGAACCTTTCAAATACCATGGGGGAAAAAAAAAAAAAAACCACTATTTCCTAAATGTATCCAACGAGGTGCATTTACAATATTCAAATAATGCACTTGGATAACTCGCTGACAAACGCAACCTCACGCTACGAAACAAAAAACGTATGATTCAAAGATGACAAGAAATCTATGCTGGCTCCCCTGTGCTAGTGCTTTATTAATTGGATTTCTGTACTGTGTGCATTTTAGATGCCCTGTACTTGCACGGAAATTTCCTGATGCCCTTAAAACATCGTGTCTTATCGAACTTTCCTATGACGAGGGGAGAAAGTCTCTCACTTCTATCTGCATTACAACGCAGTAGAGTGACTCTGTCCTTGTACGATTTCCTGCAGTGGCACTTCTCTCGTAATTCAGAAATGCCAACACTTGCCGCGTCACTAAGTTTTCTAAGACCCCTTAATGCATGCAATCACCTTGATTCACAGTTGAAACCTTTCAAATGCCAAGGGAAAAACTATTTCTGAAATGTATCAAACAAGGTGCATTTACATTATTCAAATAATACTCTTGGATAAATTACTGGCAAACATAACCTCACGCAACGAAAGGAAAAAAACACACGATTCAAAGATGAGGACAAATTATGCTGGCTCCCTGTGCAAATGCTTTATTTTCTGGATTACTCTACTGTTTGCATTTTTTAGGTGCCTTGTACATGCACGGAAGGTGACCGACGCCCTTAAAACATCGTGGCTTATGGAACTTTCGTATGACGAGGGAAGGGAGTCTCTCGCTTCTGTGTAAATTGCGACCCAGTACAACGACCCCCGCTCTTATACGATTTCCCGGCTAGCACTTCCCTCTTTTAAAACCATAAGTCCGTTTGGGCTTGGCGTTAAAAAACAATGCAGTTTCTTCAACATTGACAATATTATTCGGTGCGTACGAATTTACCACGTATGAGCCACACTTTTTCGCCAACTGTCGGTATCGCTAGTGCTCCCGGATTCTGCTACTCCGCACACTGCCTGCCACATGATATTGTGGCATTCCTTAGAACACTGATATGAGTAAAGGAGTGGAATCGGAAGTAAGGCTTTTTGTGGATGATGTTATTCTCTATAGAGTAATAAATAAGTTACAAGATTGTGAGCAACTGCAGCGTGACCTAGAAAATGTTGTGAGATGGACAGCAGGCAATGGTATGTTGATAAATGGGGTTAAAAGTCAGGTTGTGAGTTTCACAAATAGGAAAAGTCCTCTCAGTTTTAATTACTGCGTTGATGGGGTGAAAGTTCCTTTTGGGGATCATTGTAAGTATCTAGGTGTTAATATAAGGAAAGATCTTCATTGGGGTTATCACATAATTGGGATTGTAAATAAAGGGTACAGATCTCTGCACATGGTTATGAGGGTGTTTAGGGGTTGTAGTAAGGATGTAAAAGAGAGGGCATACAAGTCTCTGGTAAGACCCTAACTAAAGTATGGTTCCAGTGTATGGGACCCTCACCAGGATTACCTGATTCAAGAACTGGAAAAAATCCAAAGAAAAGCAGCTCGATTTGTTCTGGGTGATTTCCGACAAAAGAGTAGCGTTACAAAAATGTTGCAAAGTTTGGGTTGGGAGGAATTGAGAGAAAGAAGAAGAGCTGTTCGACTAAGTGGTATGTAATACCAATATAAATGGTCCGTTATTGGACATTATAAATTTTCCGGCTAACTCATTCCTGGTTGCCAGCGTTTCGCTCTCGTGTGCTAGGCTGGGCTCATCAGTTGGTACCTAGCACACCTACCAAGACGCCCAGCCTAGCACACGAGGGCGAAACGCTGGCAACCAGGAATGAGTTAGCCGGAAAATGTATAATGTCCAATAACGGACCATTTATATTGGTATTATAAATTTACTCATTCGGAACAAATATTTCAGATTCCCTATGGGAATCAACATTTATATCATCTGATGGCCAAGCAGGCATCAATTTTTGATAATGAGACAAAGTCTCTCATAATGTATTGGCACTGCCGTTGGCTACAATTAGCCTATGCAGTGGCCTCCATGATATGCACTAGCCAGCGTCTTGTTAGGTGTGCTAGGTACCAACTGATGAGCCCAGCCTAGCACACTAGGGCGAAACGCTGGCAACCAGGAATGAGTTAGCCGGAAAATTTATAATGTCCAATAACGGACCATTTATATTGGTATTATAAATTTACTCATTCGGAACAAATATTTCAGATTCCCATAGGGATTCAACATCTATATCATAAGTGGTATGTTCCGAGCTGTCAGCGGAGAGATGGCGTGGAATGACATTAGTGGACGAATAAGTTTGAGTGGCGTTTATAAAAGTAGGAAAGATCACAATATGAAGATAAAGTTGGAATTCAAGAGGACAAATTGGGGCAAATATGCATTTATAGGAAGGGGAGTTAGGGATTGGAATAACTTACCAAGGGAGACGTTCAATAAATTTCCAATTTCTTTGAAATCATTTAGGAAAAGGCTCGGAAAACAACAGATAGGGAATCTGCCACCTGGGCGACTGCCCTAAATGCAGATCAGTATTGATTGATTGATTGATTGAAAAGAATTACGATTTCACTGTAGACATACCGAAGTGAGTGAAAGTGTGCAAAGCTACCCTACACGTTTTAGAAGATGCGTTCTATCATGACATGGATAAAGTTTTAATTTAATACTCTGTGGTTTTTTTTTAAAGGCAGTTTTGAATTAAATGTCTGAATTTTGGTCAAATTAAACAGTTTAAATAACATGCAAAATCGTACCTCATAGTTCCGGGAACGAGAGCTTCTTCGAATTAGGCTGGATTTTGAATTATCGAGTTTCTACTGTATTAATAGAGAAGTATTTATATAACAACAAAGAGATGCTGTACTATTGCCAATAGGGCTTTTGACTAGTACAACATTATAGGGAGCTGAGATCGGTACATCCACCGTCAAATGAAGCGTGGTAAATATTGTGTGAGATGTGAGATAGTAGTTAAATCGAGCCATGATTTCAGTACAACTTCAGTGTAGGCCAAGATGGAATTTAATGGTATACCATTACTTATTATTGCTGGGAACAGAGAGTGATGCTGTCGCTTTTTTCATCAGGTGCTATGGAAATATTAATTGCCATTTTAAAATGTCCAACCTGTGTGTGTTCAGTCCATTTACTTAGAAGTTACCATGTGCCTTTAAGGCAATAATAATTACGCTGCATGCTGAGTTAATAGCCTAACCTTAAAATGTCACTCTAGGAGCATGCTCAAAGGACAACATGTTTTGACCACCTTACTTGCACCTCATCACGACAAAAGGCAACTGTATTTAACTTCAACCATTGATTTACTTTTTCTTCGCTGCATATCTGACGTCAGATTTGTAGTCAGCCTAATTCATTTCTAGGAGATGTGCATGCTGTGTTCCTGCATCAGCTGGGGGTTTTTTTTCGTGCATGCGTGCGTGGTTGTACATTGTCTGCTGTTGTCACTCCACTGCAAGCTGTACAGCATTGTCAATAACATGATAAAATATTTCGATTCTCCTAGTAGGGAACTTCATATATTTGTTCTGAGTAAGTAAATTCATTGGTCTCTCTTACAAAAATCTATGCTTGTTAGGCCATCAGTTGGTAAAGGATTCTGATTCTCATAGTGCATTGGCACTGCCGGAGGTTCCAAGTAGCCTGTGTATTGGTCTCCACTACATGCACTAGCAGTGCGCCTTGGTAGGTGTGCTAGTGACCAACTGATCAGCCCAAATTGGCACACTGGGGCGAAAGTCAGGCAATCAAGAATGAGTTAGTTGGAAAATTTAACTACCAATAACAGACCAATTGTATTGGAATTTTTTAATTTTTAAAAATTTTTTAAAATATTTTTTTTGCTAGTTGCTTTACGTCGCACCGACACAGACAGGTCTTATGGCGACGACGGGACAGGAAAGGCCTAGGAATGGGAAGGAAGCGGCCGTGGCCTTAATTAAGGTACAGCCCCAGCATTTGCCTGGTGTGAAAATGGGAAACCACGGAAAACCATCTTCAGGGCTGCCGACAGTGGGATTCGAACTCACTCTCTCCCGGATGCAAGCTCACAGCTGCGTGCTCCTAACCGCACGGCCAACTCCCCCGGTGTATTGGAATTTTGTCAACACACAAAAGTAATTGATACTCCTAAGTTTAACATAGTAATGTATACTGTATGAAATGAGTAATGTTGCATGTATTGTTGAACAGTCACCGGATACACACTTAGAAGATTTTATTTACAAACTTACAAAACACAAAGTAAAATTGAAACTGTACAAGGAGGCTATTATTAGTTTTTATTCTGTTTGTAATTTACCAACTCTGTCATTTGCAGAGGAGCTAGATTGTTTACAATTTGAAAACTTTGTAGAAAGAAATGCATACTGTCATACTTTACCAATGTTGTTCATTTTAAAAATCCATTGCATATGAATTGGCTAGTTCCACTTTAGTCTGCATTAGAGGTGCTCAGCTGGGCACCCATTGAGGCTGGCACAATGCGGTCGGGCTGACCCTACGTATGCGGGCAGCTTATGTAGCAAGCATACGTCACAGTGAAGCGAGAGAGCGAACAACTTGGCAGGGAAGTGAAGCAATGATAATCGATTGTGACTACGAAGCTCTCTTCCCTGTCCGTTTCAAGATATTCCGGTTTGCTTTATACTGTGCTGGATATAAACAGTCAGTTTTATGTATTTTCTTATATTTATACATTCCAAATAAATAACCTAACTGATGTTATTCCCGGTAAGCATGATTGGATTCTTGGTGAGTTTATCAGATAACTTAAACCCAAGCAACACAAGCTACAGCTTATCCACCCTAACTCATATTATTTTAGAAATATTTCTAAAGTACCTCTTAAATATAATAGTGAAAAATTGTAATTTATTACATAAAATACAAAAATATTTGAGGTTGTAAGTCCAACTCTTTATTGTATTCAGTCAAAATACAAAAAATGCAATGAACATAAATAACTTATTTCTTACAGTGTAAATTGAAAATGACATGGATTTCTGCCCTCTTTCTTTCATTATTTTCAGTCCCCCATTTCAAACTCGGGTATTGCCCCAGTGATCCAGAGTGACTAGGAGAACTTCGGCCAACCTTCACGGCCTGTGATGTAACCAGGTCACTGTGGCCAGCCTGCTTACAGTGCTGTGCGCCCACAGGATGAAATGCCTAGCATGAGCATCTCTGGTCTACATCCATGTCACACACCAAATCCTTCCCATTTCTGTCAGGCCGTATAGCGCCATCGTCAGTGCATTGGAAATCCCAGTTTACATTAAGCTTTTGGAGGTGATCACTTCTGATTGTCAGATCAGCTGGAGCAACGGATGCTTTGACTTACCACTCAGCGTATACAGAAATTTGTGGTTTCCAGCAGCCATCCGGTTGGAATACTCTAGTCGCAAATGGTCTTTAAACGGATTGTTTGCTGACATGCCCTGAAGTTGCAAGATCGATGTTAGACCATCTGGAATCACAGCAAGATCAGTTTTATTAGTGCCAAGATCTTGCTCTACAGAATCTTCAAGGTGGTGGCCTCTAAAGCTGTCCAGCACAAGTAAGGCCTGCTTTCTTTGCTGCCACATAGAATGCATCCAGTCAAACATCGTTTTCTCATCCATCCAGCCTTTTACCTAAGCACGCACATGGATACCGGTTGGGAATGTGATGTTCTTCGGAATTGTCTTGCATTTAACATACAGGGGTAATTTACGGCCATCAGGAGTAATCGCCACCATCACTGTACATTACTTTTCATTGCCAGTAGTTTTAATTGGAACACTTGCCACTCCCTTCTCAGAAACAGTAGTGTTCCTTGGTGTGTCAAAATACAAAGAGGTTTGGTTAGCATTGTCAATAGTATTTAAATATTTTATTATTAAGGTCCACCTTTTCAATACAAACTGTACAATGTTTTACATTACATTTACGTTCAGGGACTAGTTTCGACCTAACTGTAGGTCATCATCAGCCTTAAAGCAAATCAACAGAGGACAGCGTGACTTGCTCAGTTAAACTTTGAATAGAAAGCAGCATATTTAAGGAGCCAGCCTTTATTGAACTTCTACGCATCATCCCTGACCAGCAATTTAAGGATCTCTATCGTAAACAACTTTTTAATGTAGTGCGGTGCACCAGATTTTTATGAATCTCTATCAAAGAGCAACATTTTAATGTAGTGAAGCGCATCTCTCAAACCTTACCTTAATTTCTTACATGGTATGTATATATCATTTTTTATGTCATTGACACTGCACTGCATCTTAAATTGCTTTAACTTTCAACAGAATTTTATTTTATGTAACCAGTCTTAGACCATTGTTGTCCGGGCGCGCGCTTCTCCATTCTTTCCTCTGGACCGGCAACAGAAGCACACCTAGCATGAGAAGTTGGATGAAATATAAATACATGTAACTTTTAAATGACATGAAATAAATTATTGAAACTTGGTGAGAGCACTTACCAGTGATTCTAGTACTTGCTGTTACCGGGTAAGTTGGCTCTGCGCGTAGAGGCGGGCGGCTCTGAGCTTGCATCCAGGAGATCGTGGGTTTGAGCCCCACTGTCGGCAGCCCTGAAGATGGTTTTCCATAGTTTCCCATTTTCACACCAGGCAAATGCTGGGGTTGTACCTTAATTAACAACGGCCGCTTCCTTCCCACTCCTAGCCCTTTCCTATCCCATCGTCGCCATAAGACCTATCTGTGTCGGTGCAACGTACAGCAACTAGCAAAAAAAAAGTACTTGCTGTTAGTGTGGTATTGCGTGAAGCAGCTGCGATTGTGCCTATGAAATGACTACTACCTCCGGAATACTCTCGGAATTACTGGCGTATAAGTGAGGTCTGTAAAACCTGTAAATGATTTTTTTTTTTTTTTTGCTAGGGGCTTTACGTCGCACCGACACAGATAGGTCTTATGGCGACGATGGGATAGGAAAGGCCTAGGAGTTGGAAGGAACCGGCCGTGGCCTTAATTAAGGTACAGCCCCAGCATTTGCCTGGTGTGAAAATGGGAAACCACGGAAAACCATCTTCAGGGCTGCCGATAGTGGGATTCGAACCTACTATCTCCCGGATGCAAGCTCACAGCCGCGCACCTCTACGTGCACGGCCAACTCGCCCGGTGTAAATGATTCTAGGAATCTTTTCATCCTTCTTTGTCCATCCATTAACCTCACTGTTACTACTATCACTGGCATCTTCACTCGTATTATTGTCGCCGTCAACAGACTCGTCTGAACTGAATGTCGCACTTTCACTTTCGCGGGTATATTTTGACGTTGACGGACACACATCTTCACAATCACTAATACTTACACTTTTGCAATCACTACGGACATCAGATAAACTATCAACATGCAATTCTCCAAATATTTCATCATCGTTCAAGCTGTCCTTGCTACGGCGCGCCATGCTGACACCTGACAATACACTCCATCACACGGGACTGAGTGTTACGAAACCACACTTCCTGTGCCAAAAGCATTGTCAAGGGAAGAATATATCTATCTAAATTCCGATCAACAAAGACTTTTTGTAAACAACACGAAATATTTCGATTAATAAACATCACAGGGGATAAAATCACTCAAGAATGAAGCTGTGCAAAAACGTTCATTTACGTAGCCGGTCGCCCACGCACCAATACGAAACTACGTTAATTAACGTAGCCCGTCATTAATATGTTAACTTCAATTCTATGAGTAGCGCATACATTTTTTAAGACCTTTGTGTCTATACATTGTTTATTTTCTTTGATATATTTGTGTTGATTTGCTTTAAGGCTGATGATGACCTACAGTTAGGTCGAAACTAGTCCCTGAACGTAAATGTAATGTAAAACATTGTACAGTTTGTATTGAAAAGGTGGACCTTAATAATAAAATATTTAAATACTATTGTAATCACAGTTCAATACGGATCATTCATAATGAAATTTATATCTTTTAATTAAATAGCATTGTCAGTCTTTGAGAGGAGGTACGAGTTCTGCTGCCTTAACCTGCTTGTAAAACTCTGTAACTTTATCGGTACAGTCTTTAGGCAGTTTTTGGCACAAAGACATTTTGTAATACAATGACATGTTATTTCGCTGTATAAACTGCAGTTGGCAGCAGTACTCCAAGAATAAGTTTCCCAGAATATCATGGGAACGTGTAATTTCCTGTGCTTTTAGTTGTAACATTTTGTGGGAAACACCGCAACCATTGTTCCACATCTCTCTCACCTACCCCAGTAAAGCTTCCTCAGCACCTGGGAACGTGCCCTAGTTTGGGCCTTGAAAAGTATGTCTGGATAAACTACCGGTTTTTAATTCCACTTGCTACTTTCTCTAATTCCTTGCTTGTGTTTCGTGAATAGAAAACTCACGGCCTGCTACTCTGTTACTATTTTCTCACGCAAATTTCACCACTTTTAGCTTGAATGAAGCTGTGTAGCTGTTAACTTTTCCCCATGACAAATATTTACCAACTAGCTTGACAAATTGTGCACGACAGTGGCCCTTTCCTTTTGTTTCTTCTTCTAAGGTTGTCAGCCCGCATGTTGGTTGGCAGCTGTACTCCAAGAGTTGCGGTCTTGTGTCAATCTCTTAAGCTCCACATAGGATTAGCAGCCCAGCTCGTCCATAATGCACCTTACTGCATCCAGTAAAGGTGTATTAAAATTCTGTGGGAACTCGGATACAAATTTGTATGGAAATTGTAGCAAATTTCAATACGGGTCTAAACATGAGATTAGTTACATGTAATAAATCTCAGATGATCTCAGGGTATGGTTATGGTAAATATTTTCGCTTAACATGGGATCTGAGGGATAGTACGGTGCTCCTAAAATTATAGCCTATCAATACCTCAGATGGACGTCTCCACCCTATTTACCAGATTAAACGACATGAAGAAACAAGAATCGCATCTCACTTACATCTATAAACTTATTGTACAGCTTCTACCTATAAATAACTACACCACACATGGTTAATCTTAACTATATGGTTTGAAAATGAAAACCTACAACCTGTTTTCCTGTCATTGACCGGGTCAGGGATGTAATGAATGAAACATATATAGGCTGTTATTACAATGGGGTTGCCACTCCCAAGGTGATTTATTAATGAGTGATAAATGCTATGAAATGATAATGGAGAGTGTTGCTGGAATGAAAGATGGCAGGGAAAACCGGAGTACCCGGAGAAAAACCTGTCCTGCCTCTGCTTTGTCCAGCACAAATCTCACATGGAGTGACCGGGATTTGAACCACTGTATCCAGTGGTGAGAGGCTGACGCACTGACGTCTGAGCCACGGAGGCTCTCAACTATATGGTTTACTAAAGTAAAATAAAATGTCTTGGAAAGAGAAAATTAAAATAACGGGTTCATTTCATAACTCTTGAAAATCAAATAAATCACATGGGAATGGTTCTATTCACAACTAGGGTACGTATTCGTTTTCCAAGTTTGATTATCACTTGCTTGACATGAGCTGACCTAACATATAACATTTTATTCCGGTGACTGAACTTATTTCTTTCAAATAATATCCACTGACATGCTGACTTCTCTTAAAACAATCTTATTTACAATGTATGTACCAATTTCCTAAATTTGAAATTATTCTGGACCACTAAATTGCTTTTCCACCATGATTATTTATCATGACTACCTTTGAATGACATGCTAAGTTTCACAGTTTTCCTTGCCAATTAAAATCTTGCATCTACTAGCCTAACCATAATTTACTTGAATACTTCGATCATATGTCATAACCTCAGAAAGTGAAAGTCTCTAACAGAACTCTAATTCTATTCATTCTTAATTGATTACAGTTCTCATCTGAAAACATATGCTCAGGAAGATAGGAAACTTAAAAGGGGTCCACCTTTTCAATACAAAAATTTTATAGTTTATTTACAACATATATTTACACTTGGAACTAGTTTCGACGCTGTTTGGCGTCATCTTCAGCCAAAATGTGGGAAATAGGCTAGCCATTCTCAGTTCAATACGGACAAAAATGAAATTCTTAGATTTAAACATATGCTCAACTATCAATGTAGTAGAACACTCCTCTTACACGTGTATTCAGCTCTTTAAATCCATTGAACAGCTTAATTGCGACTACCGATATCAACTAATCATTTCAACTATATACTCTGTATATTTAGGGGCTGCCTGGCTGAGGCGGTAAAGGCGTGCTCGGTTCTCCCGGAAGGACGTGTGTTCGAATCCCCGTCAGGAAGTCGTAAAATTTAAGAAACGAGATTTCCACTTCCGGAGGTGCATATGGCCCTGAGGTTCACTCAGCCTACACCAAAAATGAGTACCAGCTTAATTCCTGGGGACAAAGGTGGCCGGGCGTAGCGCTAACCACTCTACCCCATCACGTGCCGAGGTTAACAATGGTGGAAGCCTTTACCTTCCACTCCTCCAAGGGCCTTCATGGCCTGTACGGAGGTGACTTTGCTTTGCTTACTCTGTATATTATCATTTGAAACACACAGCTGGGATGTTTATCTTGGGTAACTCCTAACATGTATAACTTTATTTCATGAATATGGTTATAAGAAGATGGACTTGGCTGTACATTCACTAATCTAGGTCAGATATGTCAACATTATACTTCTTTGCTCCCTCAATGAGATTTCCTTTCATCTCAGTACTGCCTGTACAAGATCCAGTCCTAAGCTACATATGTCTCATATTAATTCTATCTCTTATGTGCCTTCTTAACATCAATTCTCTTCAACGATTATTCATTTCCTTCAATACAACACATAGCTTACTTATTTCAACCGTAATCATCTCTTAACGTATCTATTTCCTCTTAAATATCTCAATCTCTTCTCATAGACACATTTCCCTCGACGTAGAGTACTTAAATATAGCTATCCCCACTACATTGGATCACATATTATCTCATCGCGACGATATTTAACTTCCTAGTCTATCATAATATTCCTTCTTATTTCTCCAATTACAAAGAAAACACATATCTGCTGCATATCTCTACCTAACCATATCATTATGATTTCCAAATAAACATTAGGTTGCTCTACCCATTCATAATATCTACATCTCAATAACTGATCATTTTCTGTCATAGTAAACTTTACCTATTCATAATATCAGTGGCAAGATTCCCATGGCTGTTGCATTGTATTCTAATTTATATACATTGAAGAAGGTTACTCCAATCTTATGTATCGATTCCAACATAGCTCATTCACGAGAGGTTGACTTTGAGGTTACATTTCACTGAATACATCAACACTACAGGTACATACCTTCGGTTACAAGTTCCAAACATTGTTTTGTGTTAATTCAATTAAGAATTGTAATTTAGGAAATCGTAGCTTATCATGCTCCTGTCCAGGACGATTCATCAGCAATCCAATCTAGGGCTGCTGCGCTCGGCCGGTTGGAAACCAAAGATCAGCTGGGTTTCACGTTCCGCATCAGGTGGGCTGGATCCATTGTGTCGAATACATCTCTGAGACTGCCCACTGTACATCTAGTAGTACATTATGCCCTTCTTCTTGCTTGAGCTCATGATAACAGAATACAAATATGAGATATGGGAATCCATATCGATATTTTTAATAAGTCGACAATATATAACTGCTTTTTTGTCTTTGATATTCAATGAAGACTGCTTTCAGTTGTACTATATTAGCTTCAGTACTGCTTCAGTCTCTATTTTATTTACAAGAGAGCTTGATTTTGATAATCTGCTCGTTTTTGTCGTGTTATTTTTCCGTATTCTTCTTCCTTCCTGAATTTATTGTTTGAATTATGCTTGGTATTCTGCCGGTAACTGCTACTTCGGTTCTCGTATAACGACTTGCTTTGCTTATTAAGGTTTTCTCTTATTTTATTGTGAGAACACTGCTTCTTTAAAATAAATGTACTTCTTTCTTCTATGCTTTCTGTTTTTCTTGCTTGAAGAATACTTTTTTTTTCTGCACTTAAACGCAATTGACAAACGTGTCCTTCATTTGCTTTTTCTTGGTGAAGAGTTATAATAATACAATTCTTTTTTTTTAACAATTGACTCGTATTTCCTTTTCTTTTCCTCCACTGCCATAGCGATTATGCTCTTTTTTTTTCTAAGTTCGGCCTTCATGAACTTCTGAATCATACTATTATTTGCATTCGCTCTATATAAATTTTGTTATAACTTCATTTATTCAACTTGGCAACATTTTTTAACACTGCGGAAAATTCAACGGTACAATAAGTAGCCCGATGTACTTCAGTCTAGGTCCACCTCTGTAATTCCCCCCTCCACAGAACCCTTCAAGATAGTGGCCAGTAGACTTCCATACCTGAATATTTCCTCATATACTGTGTCAGGCATGGTGTGTCTTCTATTCTTCTCAGTACTTCTTGGTTGCTAACTGTTGTCTCTCCCGGATATCTTGAGCATTCTTGTGTAACATCATAACTCAAATGCTTCGACCCTTCTTCTATCTGTTATGCCTAGTGCCCAGGTCTTCTATAGAAAAACATACTTAGTCTTAGTCTTAAGTTGATGTTGAACCTGAACAGCTTAACTCATTTTTTTATTGCATGCTGTCTTTGCTTGGTTAATTCTGCTAACCGGATCTCTCTTACTTCTACCATCAGCTGTTATTTTGCTTCGTGAATAAGTGAACTCTTCCACGTTTTTGACATTATTCCCGTGCAGATTTATTTCGGCTTCAATATTTTGCCTGCTTACCACAAGTATCCTTGTCTTGTACGTATTCATTTTGTTACTGTAGACGCACATTCGTGCAGCAAGTTCACGAATTAGTCATGCTGCTCTTCACCGGGGCAAAATATTTCCGTCAAAAAAGTAGGGATTCAGCTGATATTCGAGTAAATACGGTAATATTGGGTGAATATATTTACTATACTATATACTGCAAATAAACTCTTGCCTAATTTTTCAGTGGCATAATCAGATGAAGGAAAGAAAAGAAAATGGTATATTTTAAATGTTATTTTAACTAATAAAAATCAAACTTCTCATCTTTTAATTGCTCACTAAATTAAGTAAGAATAGTTAACTTTTCTTATCACTTGACCACCCTTTGTACTATTTATAGAACCTTAAACTGAAGAGAGATAATGTTTCTAGAAATTTCTAGAGTTCTGTTGCTTAGCTTCTATAACTTGTTGGGATGAGCATTCAATCCTGTTTAGAAAATCAGCTTGTACATTTCCGTTGATAGGTCCTTCAGTGTAAGTATTTTTTTTAATGCACTTGTCCATTGTTGGAAACTCTGATGTTATCCTGTCAAAAGCCAACATTGGAGTTGTCACATTTTAACACCCTTAAATGCCGCTAACTTCAGGTAGGATTGAAACCTTTATAGTGAGAACAGGAGGAGAATGACGGATTGCAATGCTAAAGCTGGCAAAATTGACTGCATATGTCGTAGCACAAATTGGTGAAATGTTAGGAAGAAGTTCTGCATCTTTCCCCAAAAGTTTGTTATTTAGTTGTAATTTCACTAGTATTTCTCCCGGTTACTCATTTTCAGTGGATCATACTGATAGACTTTGCAGTCATCAGCTATCTTGAGGGTACCAAAAAAATTCTCCTCTTTGACTTAGCTTAACTACAAGAATTCCTTTGTCACATTCATCTGTTTCTCAACCAGTGTCTAAATATTGCAGAACCATTATGGAGTGTAACTTGTGATTAGTGATATTAAAACCAATCTATGGCTAATGTAAACCTTACAAACAATATCTTCAGTAGTTGTGCACTTATCAGATATGATCACAGTTCTATGCCGCTATTCCTTGTTTCTCAGCAAATATTCCACTCGGAGGTGTATCTTCAGGGTTGGTTTGTCTTCATTCAAAATGTTTTTCCCACCTCATAACTGTGTCATTTAATGGTACACGTTCGTGATACACAGTGGTTATCTGGTTGCCTTTTTTACAGACTTCTCATGCAAATGCAGGGATCATAAGCTCACCGGACAAAAAATTAGTCGCCCCTGGAGAAATCATTACAAGCATCATTTAATACCGTGTAACTCCACCTGTGGACTTGATAAACACCTAGATTTGGTTAGAAAGCGAGGCCACAAGGTTGTGCAGGTATGTGGCATCCAGGTTAAGCCACTCGCAGTGAATTTGATCGCGTAATTCGACCACATTGCAGGGATGCTGATTACAATAAATAAAATTGATATTTCCACCTATTCAATACAATTTTAATGCTGTTATTCAATTACAACATATTAAATTTCACAGGACTAGTTTCAATGCGTACTTGCGTCGTCTTCAGCTGTTTTCGGAAAATAGGCAACCTTAAAATTCATGACATGTCTTAAAATGTTTGGCATGAAATCCCATTAAATCTATAATTAAAACCTTAACTCATTAAAATCTATTATGGCAAGTAAAAGACTTGCAAGTCAGTCGTATAATAAAAGTTCATTTGTTAAATGATATTCTTATGAACAATCAGTTGTGGAGTCCTTAAATTTGTTGAGCGATTGATAAAATATTGTGTTCCATTTCACTACAACTTGTATATTTCTTACGTTAACGGGATGCTGATGTCGGCGTATTACCTTCTGTTCCAACCTGTCCCACAGATTTTCAGTCAGATGATTTTGCAGGCCAATGAAGATGTAATAGGGTGGAGGAGTGTTCATGAAACCAATCACATGCGTGTCCAGCTTGATGAACTTTGCTGTAGTCATCTTGAAAAATCGGGGTATCAATAACATACTCATCGTGCAGATATTGACTGAAAGACAACACCTGGTCATACAGAATGTTTAAATAAACATACTGGTTCATGTAAGTGGTCACCTCAGTAGCGGGCCCAATCCTCAATACGAAAAACACTCCCAAAACAGCACAGACCCGCCTCTGGCTTGAATCTGAACTTGCCTACATCCAGGATGAAATGCTTCATTTGATCTTTGGCACACTTGACGACATGCACCATTGGAATACAAGCTGAAACGTGATTCGTCAGACCACGTTACATTCCGCCAGTCAGCTACTGTCCATGTTCAATGATATCTAGCCTATTGAAGATGCACATCTTTATGTGTCTGTGTGAGCAATGGCCTCTTGCGAGGTGACCAACTCTAAATGTCCATTGCATGCAGTTCCTGCCGCAATTTTCTCTCGCTAACAGGTTGGGATGTGCCTTCATTCACTAACTGCAACAATTCCTGTTGGGTTTGGAAATGATTTTGATTCACAAGCCATAAAACACGTCTCCAGTCCCTCTCAGTCAGGATCTTTCGCAGACCACAATTCTGACGTCATGTTTCGTGGCCACTTGCAGTACACCACTACTTATAGACACTTTGAACAGTCCACTATGAAATACCAACAAATCCAGCAACTTCACGCACCGTATGGCCATGGGCACGGTCAAACACGATTGCCCCCTTTTGCCACTATCACATCGTTACATCTACCCATGTTGACATACACTGTCTGCTTGAAACATCGATGTCTCACTGATCGCTACTGTCTTATGCTCATGTAGAGGCACTGCACATGCAGTTGAGCGTGGGACTTGTTCGCTGTGCCATCTGTACAGACTTAACGATCTATCTGTGCATGCGCACAAGGGTGACTAATTTTTGGTCCGGTGAGCTTATCACTCACAGTGATTACTTCCACTGTAACCACTGTCACTATTGTACTTCTATTCTTAGTGACTCCCTTTCTCCTCTTGGTGTGGAAAATGTCACAGTTCAACAAGCTAAGGATGATATTCTAGTATGTATTGTGATTTTCTCATGGTGATGATTAAAACATTATCACTTTCTCTCATACTTGCTTCGTTATTAATACATGACCATATTGAGAATCCCTTCTCAGTAGTCAGGTGGAGAAGGGTAAAGCTAAAGGATATAATTCCTATAAACGGGTAATATACTCTTTTTTGAATTTTTTAATATTCATTCAATCTTTCCGGCTTGATAGCGAGAATTATTAAAAGTTTCATAACAGCGTCAGAGTTTTCTTTTCTTCCTTTCCATAATATTGCAGAGGAATAGACGTGGGAGGAAAATTTTGTGTGTTACTTGTAGTTCAGATAACTGAATGAACATTATGAATATCATGAGCAATTTATGATACTGTCCTTTTGTTTGGTAGATACACCCAACCTCCTGCTGACTTGTGGGACTGGTATGAACCTTACTTGGAAGATCCTGAGGTATGTATGGCAGCCTGCCATTTCCCTGCCCAGCTCAGCCCAGCCCAGTCCATCTCTCCCCATCTTTTAGATAGCACCAGTAGCCTCTGTAAAGCTACCAAAAATATTATTTCATTGCTTGTTGTAAGAGGCATTCAGAATGTATTCTAATATGAATACCACTATTACAGTAATAATAATAATTACTATTACAGATTGTCTAATGGTTTCAGATGTCTCAAGTTTTAGCCATTTGTTTACTGATATAATGATTTGTCAATATATTTTTTTTCTAGAGACTTTTATAATAATTTTGGCGATTTAACATTAATTTTCTGTGATTAGCATTAGTTGTACAAGTGTTATGTGCTTATATGCAATTTGTGCCCCACTGGGACTGTCAGTCTGCGACGTGTGTTACAGCCACAAGCTCAACCAAATATGAGTTACTTTCATTTAACCATGCCAGGCTCTTTTCTCTCCCTTGGACTGATGACTGTAGCATTAACTGTCCTATGCATTAATTGATCAGTCCAATAGTCATTGCTTACCTGTAGAGAAACCATTTTATTATGGTGCAAACACAGTATAACTACAGCTTTTCCCTTTATGCCATCTCCACACTTCAGTCTCATAATTGATGAATGAGTATGACATTGAACTAATTGAAGACTCACTATATTCTGACAATACTAAAATGTTTTCATGCACTTGATCATATGAAAGAGAGATTAATGTTTTAGGCTAGTGACCTCAAACTTACAAAAACATAAGCATTAATCCAAGTTTGCTGAGGATGCTCTGGAACTTTAATTTGAAAGCACTGCTTCATAATTCGGTAGTTGTGTGAAAATATCAATTTGGAAAAGTTTCTCTATTCTTAAGTAATGCTTTCGTGTTTTACAGAACAAACTTGAAGGGAATTAGATGCTAGCAAATTTTTGCAATTTTGAGGCAGATGATTATGAAATTTTCTGAGAAAGTGATGTGTACAGAAATATTACTTTGAAGTCAAAATTTCATCACTGGATGGAAAATAGTCTTTTGTAAACAGCTCATTTTATTGCTTAATATTAGGGTGTAAATAAGGCTATATTTCCCTTCCTCCTTACCCTTCCTCTCATCTCCCCCTTAATGGAGGCAAGGCTCAATTTACTTGGTAAGTAAAATACTCAATTTTCTAATTATTGTAAACAATAGTCTGTAGTTTTGGGAGTAAAATTGAGCATGCTCATTTTAATTAAGACGTTTGTGAGGGATAAATATTTAGGCCTGTAATGAATTTTCAGTTGAATGATTGTTTTGTGCACAAGGAAATTCAAAATAATGTTGGAGTTTTATTATTTTTGTCCAGTGGCTCTCTTTCTTGAAGTAACAGCAATTCCGTGTTCCTACAGGACTGCGGGCCTGCTCCACCTAAGAGTAACGGAACCATGTAACCACTGCAAGTACTAAGTGTTCTTGATGCATCTCTTAGAGCATAAGATGTGGCTTATCACTTGGCTCTTTTTATGTAAGACAGCATGCAATAATGCTTTAATGTTGTTAAACTTGTGGGCATGCCTGGTGAGTGAATGAAAAAGAGCCTAGTGAACCACAGCTAGGACATTTTATTTTGTACATCCCATGTGCTCACAACGTACTGCATTAGTATTTAGTGTTAATAATTACAAAGTATCCTCTTTAGAGCTTAAACATTGATATGGAAGACGCAGAATGATAGCTAACAATGGCTTAACTTAATATGAAAAGAAATAACTTAAAAAAAGAGAAGCTATTTATGAATTTGTTTGTAATTGTTATTGAAAATACTGTTTCTCTAGATGTCTCTTTGGGAATATATTTTTAATTATTTATTTATTTATTTAGGGTTTCATGTTTTTGGTAAACTTTTAGAAATCTTATTTCATCATTTTAATGAGCTTGGTTATTTGATTAGCAGGAAAAGGTCAAATTAGAGTTATTGTGGAAAAAGTATTTTGTTTATATCTGGAGAGTACAGTGGAGGATTTTTATGCAGTGTTCTTTATGTGTGAGAAGTTGCAGGTTAGATTGTGTTATTGTGCACTATTACTGTATTTAATCACATATTAAATCCCAGGTGACTGGAGTGGGACATTGATAATGATGATGATGATGATTAGAGTTCGTGGTTTATAGCATTTAAAAATCAGAGATTTAGCATTTTGATTTTCAAATTTAGCATTTTGTAGCAAATTGGTTAAAAATAGGCATAATTTGCTAATTGAAACCGACTTTCAACCTATTAGGTCGTGTTACGTACATTTAGTGCGTGTTGAAGAGATGGTAAGTACAGAACAAAAATGGCCAACCGGACACCAGTGGAATCCAAGCCCACAACCTTTGAATTCACTATAGAAAACCAGACAAACAACATAAGACTGCAAGAAGTATTAACGCACGCACACGAATATGCCTATTTACAAATTTACAAACTCAATTTCAAAGTGAAAAATACTATTCTGAACGTATTTATTTATCACAGTACAACACACTTGCAAGGAACAGGAATTTCAATGATGATTGAAGTACAACATGCCAATTGTTTAAATGGTGTCCTTCATTCGAGACCGCCTATCAGTTACAATTGGCTTTTACTTGCTAAAAAGAATTCTACATCTACACTGTTCGTGGAGGCCCAAATGCACAGCAGTGCTGCCGAGGCAAAGGAAAGACTGCAAAACATTTTTTTCTTCAAGTCTTTGATTGCAAGGTCGGCACATCAGTATAGGCCTATCTGTATCGCTTACATGAAAATGTCCCGATTTGTGACTCTCGGCATGCTGTTTGATCGTCACTTTGCTTCTACCCATGGCTACCAGACAATAAAATAAATTGCTACCATACTTTAAAACAGAACTACTGCTCAACACCAATGTCAAGAATAACCGACTATGAACAAAGGTCAACACAAAGAGAATGAACGTGTGTGCTTGAAAGTGCATTTGCTGTTTGATTGATTGTTCATTGCAGTGTTCTTTGGCCAGTGAAAGATATTCCGCACATTGAATGATTTAACCCTTTGGCCCACCATTACTTGTGAAAGGAAATATTCCCTTGCATACCATTTTTTAATTTTTTCGTTCACTTTAACATAAATTTGACTAATCACATACATAAGAATACACAGAGCAAAGTGAGCGTTTAGCTCGTCTATAGTAATAGGAAACCAATGATTTTGTTCGTAAGTATTACTGGTTTCAAGGTAAGCAGATAAATTAGCAAGAAATATAGAGGTATAGGCATTGGTTTCCTTAGTAACGTGATCCCAGAGCTGTGGGGTTAGAAATTCATTCCCTACGTCCATTTCTTTCAGATTATTTCCCAACCCCCTCCTCACTATAGAGTGAATTTCAGAAACTGGTTTACGTGTTACAGAAACAGGCTTATTGTCAACAAGATCATAATTCCAAGTATCATTTTGCTAGAATTTTCACCCGCTCTTGCATTCTGGTTTTGTCACGTAGTTTCAATTGGCACTATCATCTCGGAACTGAAATCAGAATCACTTTCATCACTGTCAGTTGAAAAAGAAGTATTTTCACTCTCCAAAGAATCATTTCTACTTTCAAAATTACTATTTTCAAGCCAGTTTACAACAAGCGGCAAACTGAGGTGCTTTTTATTTTCCGTACTTCAGCTCAGAGTTACTATGTACACAGAGAAAATAGCTTCAGGAGTCATCTGATATCAATCGGGTAGGCTGCAAAACAATCAGAATAAATCTCTCTGACCAGCTAACCGCGATAATGAACTTATAAATGTTCCGTGCACCAGGACGGAAGTGTCCGTCAAAGTATGTTACCACCTTACGATCGTAATGGGCGTCGTAATAATTCTTTCTCCTGAAATAAATAACGACATATATCTTATTTTTAAGAAAAATGCATCATTTTTAAAAAGATATATGTTTATTTCGTGTAAAACAGAGAGTTTAGCATAAATTGCATCATTTCGCATTTTATCGCTGATTCAAAATCACAAAAAACCACTTGTACGGGTCATATAAGATAAAGGCACATACACAGACAAAGTTTCAACGTTTTTTGCATTTATCGCAAATGCTAAAAGTCACAAACTCTAATGATGATGATAATGATAAGATCCCCCTGGCTTGTCAGTAAAAATGTAATATTGAAAGTTCTCTTATAATACTCCCCCCTGCATAATTTGTCAATGAAGAACAATAATTCCACTTTTGTAGCACTACAACAATGGCACAAAATTATATTTCCATTATTAATGGATTGATGACAACAATACCATGACTCCCTTTTTTTAGAGACCTGTGTTTTGTGCACTAGCTTGCTGCTGAATGAGGTTCTGTTTTGTGAATTATGGCATTGAATAACACAAAAAAACAAGAAATATGGTTTCACTGCAGCTTTCAAATTAAAGGCTGTCTTTTGCAGAAAAGCAGAGTGTGAAGTCAGCAGACAGTGAATTGAATATGACATCTAACGTGCACGCAACATCGTTTCTGTTAGGCACATAAATGAGCGAATGATGTGGGTAGATTTGGCAGTTGGAGGAATTAAAACTAGAATTGTCTCCGTGTATTCACCATGTGAGGGTGCAGATGTGGATGAAGTTGACAAGTTTTATGAAGCATTGAGTGACATTGTGGTCAGGGTCAACAGCAAGGATAGAATAGTGCTAATGGGCGATTTCAATGCGAGAGTTGGGAATAGAACTGAAGGATATGAAAGGGTGATTGGTAAATGTGGGGAAGATATGGAAGCGCATTTGCTGGACTTCTGTGCTAGTATGGGTTTAGCAGTTACAAATACATTCTTCAAGCACAAGGCTATTCACCGCTACACATGGGAGGCTAGGGGTACCATATCCATAATAGACTATATCTTAACCTACTTCAAATTCAGGAAATCTGTTAGGAATGTACGAGTTTTCCAGGGATTTTTCAATGATACAGACCACTATCTTATCTGTAGTGAACTAAGTATCTCTAGGCCTAGGGTAGAGAAAGTGAAATCTGTCTGCAAACTAATAAGGGTAGAAAATCTCCAGGAGTAGGAAGTTAGACAGAAGTACATGGATATGATTAGTGAGAAATTTCGAACAGTGGACAGTAAGCAGGTTCAGGATATAGAAAGTGAATGGGTGGCATACAGGGATGCTGTAGTAGAAACAGCAAGGGAATGCCTGGGAACAACTGTGTGTAAAGGTGGGTAAAGGTGAATATCTTGGCGGAATAATGAAGTGAGAGCAGCTTGTAAACGTGAAAAGAAGGCTTATCAGAAATGGCTCCAAACAAGGGCCTAGGCAGACAGGGATTTTTACGTTGATGAAAGAAACAGAGCGAAACAAATAGTTGTTGAATCCAAAAAGAAATCGTGGGAAGATTTTGGTAATAACCTGGAAAGGCTAGGTCAAGCAGCAGGGAAACCTTTCTGGACAGTAATAAATAATCTTAGGAAGGGAGGGAAAAAGGAAATGAACAGTGTTTTGAGTAATTCAGGTGAACTCATAATAGATCCCAGGGAATCACTGGAGAGGTGGAGGGAATATTTTGAACATCTTCTCAATGTAAAAGGAAATCATCCTGGTGGTGTTGCAAACAGCCAAGCTCATGGGGAGGAGAAAAATGATGTTGGTGAATTTACTCATGAGGAAGTGGAAAGGATGGTAAATAAACTCCACTGTCATAAAGCAGCAGGAATAGATGAAATTAGACCTGAAATGGTGAAATATAGTGGGAAGGCAGGGATGAAATGGCTTCATAGAGTAGTTAAATTAGCATGGAGTGTTGGTAAGGTACCTTCAAATTGGACAAAAGCAGTAATTGCACCTATCTATAAGCAAGGGAACAGGAAGGATTGCAACAACTATCGAGGTATCTTATTGATTAGTATTCACTGGCATCTTGGAAAGGAGGGTGCGATCAGTCGTTGAGAGGAAGTTGGATGAAAACCAGTGTGGTTTCAGACCACACAGAGGCTGTCAGGATCAAATTTTCAGTATGCGCCAGGTAATTGAAAAATGCTACGAGAAGAATAGGCAGTTGTGTTTATGTTTCGTAGATCTAGAGAAAGCATATGACAGGTTACCGAGAGAAAAGATGTTCGCTGTACTGGGGGACTATGGAATTAAAGGTAGATTATTAAAATCAATCAAAGGCATTTATGTTGACAATTGGGCTACGGTGAGAGTTGATGGTAGAATGAGTTCTTGGTTCAGGGTACTTACAGGGGTTAGACAAGGCTGCAATCCTTCACCTTTGCTGTTTGTAGTTTACATGGATCATCTGCTGAAAGATATAAAATGACAGGGTGGGATTCAGTTAGGTGGAAATGTAATAAGCAGTCTGGCCTATGCTGACGACTTGGTCTTCATGGCATATTGTGCCGAAAGCCTGCAGTCTAATGTCTTGGAACTTGAAAAGAGGTGCAATGAGAATGGTATGAAAATTAGCCTCTCGAAGACTAAACTGATGTCAATAGGTAAGAAATTCAACAGAATTGAATGTCAGATTGATGATACAAAGCTAGAACTGGTCGATAACTTCAAGTATTTAGGTTGTGTGTTCTCCCAGGATGGTAATATAGTAAGTGAGATTGAATCAAGGTGTCGTAAAGCTAATGCAGTGAGCTCGCAGTTGCGATCAACAGTATTCTGTAAGAAGGAAGTCAGCTCCCAAATGAAACTATCTTTATATCGGTCTGTTTTCAGACCAACTTTGCTTTACGGGGGCGAAAGCTGGGGGACTCAGAATATCTTATTCATAAGTTAGAAGTAACAGACATGAAAGTAGCAAGAATGATTGCTGGTACAAACAGGTGGGAACAATGGTAGGAGGGGTATTCAGAATGAGGAGATAAAGGCAAATTTAGGAATGAACTCAATGGATGAAGCTGTACGCATAAACAGGCTTCGGTGATGGGGTCATGTGAGGCGAATGGAGGAGGATAGGTTACCTAGGAGAATAATGGACTCTGTTATTGAGGGTAAGAGAAGTAGAGGTAGGCCAAGACGACGATGGTTAGACTTGGTTTCTAACGATTTAAAGATAAGACGTATAGAACTAAATGAGGCCACAACACTAGTTGCAAATCGAGGATTGTGGCAACGTTTAGTAAATTCACAGAGGCTTGCAGACTGAACGCTGAAAGGCATAACAGTCTATAATGATAATGTATGTATGTATGTATGTATGTATGTATCTAACATGATCAGATATTGGTGTAACTAAAAAAAGAAATCGAATGTGGTAAATAAAAGTGTGTGTTCTTTTTGGGGTGCCAAAAGGGTAGATATCCTGAGATTGATACTGAAGTGCTAGAGTATGTAACTATGTTGAGAAATGATGGTTTTGATGTAACTCATTATATGCTTCAACAAGCAGCAATAATTTACAGTTGACAAAAATAGACATGCCTTTTTGCAATTTTTATAACAAAAATCTAGGAATTGTCTTTTATGTGAGGAAAAATTTGTAATAGATAAATTAGACATAATAAACCATGCCCCATCTTGGATACGAAATAAGTAATCAATGGGATGAATAGCGATATAGCAAACTAGTAAAGACTACAAACGATGTGTTGATTGTCTCTTGAGTCTGTGATAGATCGATAACTTGGCATTAACTGTGTAACTTAGGTAACAAAACACAGATGGTGTACAATGCACCATAACTTAAAATTGGGAATAAAGTACAGGGGTAATTACTGGTAAAACAAAACCTTACTAACTCAATTTGTAAGTGGAATATTGTGATTTTTTCTTATCCACTGCAAAACACTGTTCATCAACACAATTGACTACTGCCGATGGGTTATTAGTAGCTGAGTATATTTTGTGTGTGTTGTAAAGGGTCGGTTGTGATTCGAGATTTTCTTGTGTTGTTTAAAAACTTGAAATTGAGCATAACTACTCCATCCTTTGTTTTTCGTCATCACCAGTTATTACTGCACACTATCATCCCCTTTACAGTCCGACTCATTGGCTGAATGGTCAGCATATTGGCCTTCGGTTCATAGGGTCCCGGGTTCGATTCCCGGCCGGGTCGGGGATTTTAACCTTAATTGGTTAATTTCAATGGCTCGGGGGCTGGGTGTGTGTGGCGTATTCAGCATTAGAAATCATCCTAGGTAGGGTCCTCAACTTCACAGACATGCGGGTCGCCTAATAGGCCGTCTACGAGAAAAAGACCCGCAAAAGGCCTCTGCGGAGGCCATACGCCATTATTATTATTATTATCCCCTTTACATATATGGAATGGTTTGGAAATAATGGCTATCCTTTGCAGACAGCGCATTGTTGAAATAGAAATGCATCCATCAAGCAGGCAATATTTTTTTCCATAATTTTAAGGTGAAAATAGGGGTTCATCGATTACATGAATAAATGCAGTATGTAGGCCTAAAAGTCTTATGTTCACCACATGAAATGGGAAGTTCCCCACACGTTGGAGACCCGCCCCCATCTTTTAAGGTAATACAAATGAAAAGAAGAGGGGGGGGTCTAATATTCAAGTTACATGGTATTTCTGTTTTTTGCTATATGAACCTACAAGGGTGCTTTACAATTTGTGAGTGGGTGAATACCATATTTCCCCCCTTTTCTCCTTAAAATTTAGAGCGCAAAACAAAACTCGTGGGTGGGGGGCGGAAATACGTGGATATTACACAATGACAATAAAAAGTCGGACGTAAAATTGAGATATACAAATTCAAATACTTCATTCATTTATCAGATTAATCTTTAAAAGCAAATAACTAAACTAACACAAAATTTGAACAGTTATGAGACATTTCTTCAAACACTGTGCCATGTTCAATTTAAAAAGCGGTGGCAATACGGTGAACTTAATCTTGGGGTCAACTCTAGCAACACAACCATTGCATAATAGATATCAGGTATAAAAAGTGTATGAATCAAAATTAGCTCATTAAGTGCATAAATAAAATAAATTTACCTGTCCTTTATTCTCCACGTCTTTCTTCGGAAGATGTGCCAGTAGACAGATAATCATCAGCGGAGTTGTTGATATCTATTGTGTTGCCCCACATGCCATCCATAGACTTATATATTCCAGTTTTCATGAAGCTCTTCATGACAGTGTCTTCCGTGATCAGATCACAAGCTCAAGAAATCCAAGAGCACAATTATTCGATCTATCTTAATGCTGCCCCTTTTTTGTCATTTTGAAGGGATTGGGTGCCATCCATTCCCCATAAAACCAGCAGAGATAACCTTTGAATGGTTTATTCACCGCGATGTCTAGTAGCTGTAAAATTGATGTTCGCCCACCTGATGTGATGGGAACGGTGTTTGGATGGGACATCTCATTTTTAACAGGCTCTGCTAAATGACCAAGAAAACTGTCCAGAAGAAGCAAAGTTTTTTTTAATGAAGTAAAACTCCAGGGCATCGATCCCATACAACTTTCATTCAGTCTTTCATTACATCAACTGACACCATCCTTGTTCCTGCACTCAAACGACAATGCTGCCACCTGGAAGATTGCACTTCGGCTCAGTTTTTCTTTTGAAAATAACAAAAAGTGGAAGCATTCTACAGTTTGCTGTTAACTACCAACATGACGGTACACTGTATTTTCTCCATGTCTGTTGTTTTAAGTAAGACGCTGGACGCACTCTTCTTATGCACTGTCATACTTTGCAGCATATCAAAATAAACGAGAATTTGGTCTGTGTTTCCAATTTGAGAAAGTTTGATGATGAACTTATGAAATTCTATTACTTTATCCATGTAATCACATGATAGATGCTGAGCCAGCGTAGTTCATCTTCGCAGACTAAGACTATGTCTCCACATATAATAAACAGCCCATCTCATGCTCGCTTTAAATTGTACACTTGTAATGCTATGTTTTCCCGCTATATCCTTCACTTTAATCAGCATCATTTCATACGAAACAGCAATACCATCATTTCTCAGTTCCACTACATAGTCAAGCACTTCTCTCTTGAAGTCGGGAAATTTTCCATACTTTGGACCACAAAACAATCAATGTGTGGATTTAGCTTTCTTTAATTCTTCTTTCTGAGTCCAGGAGTAGGAAATTAATTTTGGTTCTATACCAAACTCCCTTCCCACACACTTGATTCTGTTATTTTCTGCAGAATAAACAATTCAAAATTTAAAATGTGCAATCTAACTAGTATTCTTTCGTCCCATTTTGCATGCCACTTTTCAATTAACTCATCTTGCTGCTACAAAGACTGAATGTAGCTGTTTGATTATTTATCCCTGTCCTGCTCGGAGGCATGCCCAAGCTAGCAGGTAATTGGAAAGGATGGTTAATGGCCTTGGACTTTCCATTTGCTGAGGTATTTATAGATTCTTGGAATCAGGAAACAGGCTTATTAGGCGTTAAGGGGTATCCAAAGATGCTTGTGGAAGTGACGCAGCATGCAAAAAATGCGAGAATAACAAGATTCAGAAAATATGTCCTGAAAATCTCTAGGGTGAAATTATGCGTGGGGTGGGGTTGGGAGCTTGTTATGCGAGTAAATACAGTGGATATTTTGAAATATATAATTCATAAATCTGTTTACAAATAGCATGTTTCTTTTTAAAAGCCAAAATCAAAGGATTTTAAAATTTTGTAAGTCAAGGTTAAAAGTTAACAAGATGGATCAGTGATCTACAAATAGAAGGACATAGTACTGTTTAAATTGAACTCTAAAACTTTGTGTGAATTTCCTGTTAAGTTATTAGGCCAGAGGCTGGGCTGGATTCTCAAATAGCAATTGTGGGAAACTGCAGAAACTGATGGCAGCACTGAATGAGGCGTACTAGGCAAGATGAGTAATGAGGTAATTTGCCGTTGCTTTCCTCACCGGGCCAGTGTGTGAGCACTATTCATAACAGACGTAAAAGGCATGTTCTTAATGTCATTACTCAGCACCACCCATACCTTAGCATCTTCCATACTGTCACAGTAATGAATGAGACTGGGACTTAAGGGAAAGCTGCGTTTTGCTCTGGCCTGTATCAAGAGATTGTTGCAAAGATACAGTATCAATCAAGAAATGAATTAGGGCACATTAAATTTGTTTCAAACAAGCCATGTGATCAACTTTTAACAGAAATACTGAGACGGTTATTAATTTGCTTTATACACTGATATGCCAAAAGTCAAGGAATAGGGTTCTAGCATTGTGTAGGCCCTCCTGTAACCTAGCGAAGTGTAACAATTCCTTGTACTGAACGAAAATCCTCTAGAAAGGTATTGATCCATGTTGTCTGAATAGCTAACCATAGCTCTGTGCTATTTTTAGGTGCAAGATCTTAGATACAAATGGACTCTCCACCATGTCGAATAACGCTCGATGGGGGTTCATTTTGGACAAGTTAGGTGGCTGTAGCTGAATGCTCCTCGGATCAGTTCTGAACAACTTGGGCCTGATGACATGGTGCATTATCCTGCTGGAATATCGTGAAGTCCATGAAGGGCAGCAAGCGATTCACCGTAGCCAAAACTAGCCAGCGACCTGTTCAAATGGAACAGTGGACCCAGCCCAAGCCACGTGAGGCCTGCACTACACCCGAGTCCTGCCATCAGCTCAAAACAACTGGGACTAGGACTCGTCAAACCACATCACGTCATCAGTCCTCCAGGGTCCAATTAGCATAGTCACATGCCCAGATGGGACACTGTGTTCGATGTCGTGATGTTAACAAGGGCACTCTAATTGGGACTTCTGCTCCCATATCCCATGGACACTAAAGCTGGTTCATAGAATCTGTGAAGTGACAGCGAGAAAACAGACCTTTTGCGTGGGCAGCATCATGGTTGGTTCAATGAGTAGTCAGTCTAAAATGAATAGCGTGGTGAGGGAACAGAGTGATCTTAACTCATCAGTTTCCTTCTTTAAGACTAGCTAGGAGAAATTAAAGGGGGGCATGCGCTGCCTGGTTACGCGTGACTATACTTAACAGATTCCATGAACAAACCGTAAGAGCGTTGCACAGACCTGGATATACATCTGGTACCTGCTGCATTGAATGTAGATTTGATTTGAACCAGTGTTGGTCGTCTGTTACCATGGGTAATTCTAGCCAGATGCTGCTTATCTCTATCATTAAGCACCCATGGTTGACCACTATACTGTTACTTGTGGGTGGTAGTGTCGTTCATGAGGTATTTCCCTCTATACATGTGGCACAGTCGATTGTGGAATGTTAATCTGTTGCTATGCTATTAATTTTTCTGGAAAAAGTACCTGGGAATACAGTTATTTCTTTCACAATTAATTGTATCAAAGTAAGAAGTGTTTACACAACACCATATAACCAACAAGCTATATTTGGAGTTTTATTTTAATTTTGTACCTTTATCAGATGTCTTTCAATGCACTGTATGACAGACTCTGAATAACCCATCCTTGTGAAGGCCTGCTTTACATTTGTCACACTCTAAATAAGATGTCTTCCAGATTCCACGCTTGAAACAGACTTTGCATCTCTGTAATGGGGCCGATTTACTAGGTGTAGCACCATTGTTATCACTATCTTCTATCACAGGGGTTTCCAAATGGCTACCCACAGGGCTTTATCAAACAAATACTTTAAGACCTGTGAGGAAAATTTACCCCAAAAAAATATACCATAGCTCGTTCAAAAATGTATTGATAGTTATACCCTTTATACACCCAAATCAGAACTAATTCATTCTTTAATACTATTTCCTTTCTTCAAGTATTCACTTGGTCTAAATAGATTATTTTTTATTTAAAAAAATATAAAATCCAAACTTCGGCAGAAAATGAGCTCTCACAAATGCCAGTGCTAAGCGTGAACCATTATAAAAATGGCTTTGGGCTCCATACCAAATCTTGAACTCCATGCCAACCTGCAACGTAGTATGCCGTGAATTCCAAGGAATACTTAATTGTCGTTCGTGTAAGAATCGGTTTCAATTCTTCGTTCTTCTCTCATTGGTAGTACTGGCTGGTACACAGTGGTGCACACTCTAAGAAATGTTCAGGGACGTGCTCCTGGAAGTATGTTGCTGGGATTTTAGGCTCTTACAACTGTATATCATTGTTCCCTTCACACTACTCCCACTAAATTTTCCTCAAGTTTTGTTTTGACTACATTATTATTTTCAGTTTGTCTTTAGGTAGTTTTTTTCCCCTTTTTGTCATTTGTCAAATATTAATTCAAATGAACTGACATTGTGTGGTGCTCTTCTTCTAAATTCAATTGTCCTGGGTATAAGAGTGTTTATTTTTAATTTCACTCTGTGCAAATGTAAAATAGTGTTTTAAGCAATTAAAATGATTAAACTTTCATTCAATTGAACTATGCATGTTATTTCATACTGGTACCTCTATTTGCAGAATTTTATAAAAATTAGCATATTATTAAAGTGTGGCCCGTGATCATGTCTAAGGTTTCCAATGTGGCCCTCAAGCCCCTACTAATTAGAAACCCCTGTTTTATCATATTAGGTGTATTCTTAATAGTTGCAATTAATCAAACCCTTAGTAATTGCTAGGGACCTTAAAAAAAAGTAGTGAATAAAATGCTTCATTATCGGTGGAAAAAAATTCCTTAACACGACATCTTGTTCACTTTCGTACATTTTAATCCTCCGGACTGGCCATTTTTCACTAATTTTGGACTTTTAAATTAAATACTAGTTTTGAACTTGGGTAATTTTTTAGTTCACTATATTTGAGTTCATACTTTCTACTTCATATCTGTAAAAGCTGTAACACAATTGATAGCCCCCTTAACATGGAAATAGTGGATTGAATATAGTAGGTTTTTCATTCTTTTAAAAGTTCAATGTATAACCTTAACTAATAAAATATGGCTGATATTAAGTTTATTTGGTTTTTAAGTCGTTCCAAATTGTTTGTTCTAGAGAAATCTATGTAATAATTAGTATATAAATATTAGGTGTGTTCTGTTAGATCTTTTCAGTTGGTATAAGTCACTGTTGTTCAGTCTATGGTTGTGCACGGCCACCGTTACACGCACACTCCTGTTGAGTCGACGCAAGCTCTGATACAATTTGAAAGGAAGATAATGATGTATAAAACTGTAGTTTGCTGCCATCTATATTTTTTTTGTGAACTAAATGAATCAAATCTTATACTGCAGTGCCGATCAACGCACATAGTAAATTTATTTCATAGTAACAACGATGAAAACCAGAGAACGAACACCAGTCAGGCTTTGTTTTCTGCAAAAATGACAAGGCCCGTTGGACGTACGGTCTTCGATCGCAGTGTGTTACGGGTGATTAAAAAACCAAGGAAAAAGAAGATGATGTAAAGTGGTAAATAATGTGACGTGACTGTGGGCAGGTACATAAACACGTAACTAGTAGCACTTACTGTAATTATTGGGTAACTAATAATTGTTCATATAACTACATAGGCATACCATTATAGTAGTTTGCACTCTCTTTACTCTCACTAATTCAGTCACTCATATTTAGTTACTTTACTCTCACTAATTCAGTCACTCACAGTTATTCACTTTATTATTTACAAATTAACACAGTTCACATTTACACTCACAGTTTGCATGCATGCAACACAGTCTTATACGTGTATACTTACAAGGTCACTGTCCCGCGTCGTTCAACTGCACTGCCTCAAACTCGCCATCAGGATATACACACAGCGCTCACTCTTCACTGTCCACTGATGATCCAGTGCTACAGTCACTTAATCGAACCATCTTGATCGCTGGTGGAACTAAACTGAAACTGAACTACTGAAGCTTGTCCGACCTGCCTTAAATAGGGAGGCTGCCCCTTCCAGATTCTTCACAAAAAGAGAGACTTCCAGAGCCCCCTGGAATCAGAAAGCTCTGGGTTTACCTTCTAGTTGTTTCTTGCCCCAACGGAGACGCCTGCAGTGAGATAATGTAGTGGTAGCAGAGGGGCTGGCTTTGAGTGCTAGGCTTGATCCTGACTGGTTGCAGCAGTGGCGAGCATGCGGGGTCCTAACTTGGTGGCATCACTCTCGGCTGGTGCCAGGCTAAGTTGTTCCTCCTAAATCTGACAGAGAAATGCCTTACTCCGTCACAATAAATTCATTATATAAGCTGAAATAATTTTAAATGCTTTATAAATATTGTAAGCTAGCTATAGTTCTGCTCTGTAAGCTAGCTATAGTTCTGCTCAGAAACCAACCCTTTTAGCATTGAGCATATTCATGCAGAGAGGATAATTATGTAGTTGTACTTGGAAAACAAAAACACCACCACCACCACCACCACCACCACCACCACCACCACTGTTAAGTCCTCATCCTAAAACTTGTTGGAACCTCAACAACTCTATCAACAGCTGTCATAAGTAGCCTAGGTATCATTGAAAAGACGTAATTGGAAAATGAGGAGTGAGTTAGTTTTCTGTTGCTTTCCTAACCAAAACAGGAGGTGCTATTACATATCATTCTATCAAGCGAACCAAAAGGCATTCACCTACCTACCCTAAGACCAACACTTTCATAACATTCCACAGGGACTGGCTGCATAGGGAATGATATTACTAGCATTGCTTATACCTCAGTCCCTTTTGGTAAGGCAAGGATGACACTGAGACAGAAAAACTGAAAGTAAAAAAACTTGATCTAGCCCATACCAGAAGACACACAGTACACTATCTCACCAGATCTAGGCAGATAGAGAATATTAGAATATAACAAATGCCTAAATATTTTGGATTAAATACAGTGGAACCTCGATTCTCCGTTTTTTATGAGGGGACCAGGGGAAGTAATGTACAATACGAGAAAACGGTAAATCTGGGAACGAATTGAAACAATTTGGCTAAACATTACAATAATTAAATACGTATAATTATAATCTAACAAACACTCCTAAAACAAACCAAACTACAGTCCTAATGGCCCTTGGCCTACCAGGCAAATTACGAGGTGACGCATGGCGGGTGTTATTTCTCACTCTCTAAATCAGGATCGCCTTCTCACTGTTAGATAGCTCCTCAATTAACGGCAATCATGTAGGCCGAGTGGACCTAGAACCAGCCCTCATATCCAGTTGAAAATGCCTGACGTGGCTGGGAATCGAATCCGGGGCCTCCGGGTGAGAGGCAGGCAAGCTAGACCCTGCGGCTGGCTTCAAACATTAATTACATGAGTTAAAAATCTCGATACACATTCAGTTTACTGGGGAAAATTGGTCAGTTTTCCCTTGAAATCTTTCACGTCAGCAACTTTGATCAGCTAAGCTCATCGAAAAATTTAATAAATAATGCCAAGCTGAATAACAATAGATCGAAAGTAGTTTTTAATTCTCAAATCTAATCAAATAAAGCACATCAGATACAAAAATGCCCAACATGATGGCAAAATCCCTTCCTTTTTTTATCTTCCATTGCAGTTTGGTGACCGGTATACTGTGTGTAGTAAGTTTCTGGAAATCTTATACCACGGAAATTAGGGCTACATCAACTTTTAAAGGTTATGTTGAACTTGAGCGCGAATGTCAGTGTCGATTCTCAAAAGTTCTCCAGTGCACTTAATATTCAATTCTGCCCATCACTAATCACAAGCAGATTAGAAAAAGAAGAAAAAATCACTGTAAATCCAGAAATTTCCGTTTATTCATGGCCGAGAGCTCAACTGGAAGCACTCTCGCGGCACAAGCCAGTGCGAGTGGGAAATGATACAATCTTTTTAAATGTAATGCTGTGCAAATGAAACGACTGCTGTTTTTGTAAGAACATTTTAACAAAAAACATAAGCATAAGGATTCCCCGTCTGATATTAGGACCAAAACAGTGATGGCTTTATATATGTAAGGTGCAACATCTCTTCTGGTCTCGAGAACATAATCGTACACGTTATAATTCTCATGTAAATACAAAGTATGTTACAAGTGTTATTTTTAATATCCACCTATTCAATACAAAGAGATCTAGTAAATTAAGAATTAAATCTTATCATTTCATGTTAGGTCCGTATTGAAATGTCAAAAATAAAAAGTGAAAAATAAACTTCTAAACCTGGACATAATGTAGATGTTTTTGTCGAAACTCATTCAGTCTTCAAATAGAGCTGTCAAAATGCGCTCTGTCTTCTTCCAATTGTTGTGGCCACTTGCTTTATGATTTCCGAGCCTTCCCTAAACAATACCAGCCGAATGCGATGCTAAGATGGTCCTCTATGCAAGTCCTGTCCCCTCTCCTTTTTAATATCTACTCTGAGGCTGTGTTCAGAGGAGCTGTTGAGGATGTTAACCTAAGCATCAGGGTAAACGGCAATGTCATATTAAAAAACTAGATTCATGTTAGGAAGGAGCAATTTTTATTCCTGTCTGAAAGCCCAATGACTATATATAGTGCCCTGTGGGAAGTGCCGAAAACTTGTTTGGCAATACAATCTAAAAAAAAGTCAAAAATAAACATCTAAACCTGGACATAATGTAGATGTTTTTGCCGAAACTCTTTCACTCTTCAGATAGGGCTGTCGAAATGCGCTCTGTCTTCTTCCAATTGTGGCCACTCTGCTTTATGATTTCTGAGCATTCGCTAAACAATACCAGCTGAATGTGACGCTAAGATGGTCCTCTATGCAGGTTCACCGCCGATTGCTTTTCCAGTACTTGCTGTAATTATCATTGTGGCAGGGCGTTAACATCAAGATCCATAGGTATGCCATAGCCGTCCTTTCATGAAATGCTTTTTATTGAAAAATGCTTGATCATGAATTTAGCATTGATGGGACTGAAATTTTGGGCGGTTGACCCAGAAAATTGTTTCTTCGAGAAGCGGATATTGCAGAATTTTTACAGCATGATTTAATTAGGATGTTTGTGGGACCATATAGTTTGAACGAATAATCCAGGAAAATGTAGTTCCCGGGAACAGTTAATCGAGGTTCTACTGTACTACATGCAAAAAGAGTAACTGTTCCAAAACATTCATGCAAGAAGCTTATTGAACATATTCAAAATATTTTAACAAAATATTCTGAACATCATTTGATAATATCAAATATTGAAATATAATATATTTTAAGTTACATATATGCAAAAATAAATAAATAGCTCATACATACAAGCCCACTGCCACACTGGAACGGAACGCTGATAATTTCATGATTGAAAAGGCCCAAAGAGTTTGAATACTTCAGTATTCACAATCAGTGAATTTGAATTATGGTTCTCCACCCATTTAAAAAAATTCTCTCTCTCTAGTGTATGTATAAAGGGGCTGCCTGACCGAGGTGGTAAAGGCGTGCTCGGTTCGCCCGGAAGGACGTGGATTCGAATCCCCGTCAGGAAGTCGTAAAATTTAAGAAACAAGATTTCCACTTCCGGAGGTGCATATGGCCCTGAGATTCACTCAGCCAACACCAAAAATGAGTACCAGGTTAATTCCTGGGGGGCAAAGGTGGCCGGGCGTAGAGCTGACCACTCTACCCCATCATGTGCCGCGGTTAACAATGGTGGAAGCCTTTACCTTCCACTCCTCCAAGGGCCTTCATGGCCTGTATGGAGGTGACTTTGTTCTTGTAGTGTATGTATAAATGTCAACATGTACACATGCTTCATCGACTAACAAAAAGCTTTTGATTGCATATCTCTTGCAGAACTTGCCAAGATTTTAAAATCTACTAGTTTTAATGCTGGTAATCTCCATATTAATAATAATCGTATGGCCTCAGCTACCGTGTGCAGACATTTCGATTTGACGCCATCTGGCTGTCTGCTCGTCAATTTCGACGTTCCGTTTTACTCTAGGTCCGCTAGATGGCAGACAAGAGTAAACTGGATCTCTCTTGGGCGTCTATGGCTGAGATTTAATTAATTTTGTCGGGTAAATACCAAATGTATCACCAGAGATCTTTTACATGCCGACATCGTACGACATGGAGTGTCGAATGGACTTTTTTCCGCCCTTCAAAAATCCGACTACCTCTGCCGGGTTTGAACCCGCTATCTTGGGATTCGGAGGCCGACACTCTACCACGGATCCACAGAGGCAGCTATCTCCATATTGAATAGGTTGAACCACTTAATTTCTTATTTCAATTTAATTGTAAGCATGTGAATATTCATGAATATTTTCGAAAACGCCTAAGCAGGTCTCCCTGCACATCAATAACACAATTGTTCAGCAAGTGTCATCCTTCAAATTTTTTGGGACTATAATGAATGAGCATTGCGATCCCAAGAATAAAATCTTATCCAAGATAGGGCAAGCCAAAAATTTGTTCAAATGTATGGGGGCCTTGTTCTTCAGTAGAGATCTCAACATTCAGCTCCGAGTTTGAATGTTGCAATACTATGTTTTCCCTGTCCTTCTGGATGATTTTGAAGGCTAGATGCCCTTTGCTGGAGGGGCAGATTGAAGCTTTCAGAATGAACTTATACAGAAGAATGCTTCAAATATCCAGGATAGAAAGGAAGAGCAATGAAGAATTCCTGAACTTGTTAAATAAGAAGAAAAGAGCTCCTAACAGCCATCAAGGAGCGAAAGCTCAGGTACATCGAATACATCATGAAAGGTGAACAATATGAACTTCTCCAGCTCATCATTGAGGGGAAATTGAAGGACAACGATCTGTGGCTAGACGAAGAAATTCCTGGTTTAAAAACTTCCGCTACTAGTATGGACAAACTTCTTTTGAAATCTTTTGAGCCACTCTTTTGCAAGTAATCACATTCAACTGGGTAGCCAACCTTCGTAGGGAGATGGCGTCCTAAGAAGGAGAAAGAAAAGTGTATGTACTGTATATTGGATTGGTTATTTTGAACTTATGGTTTTCCCTGCAACTGTGAGCCACTCAAGTGGAAAATAGACATATCTGGTTGGGTGGTGTCATCATCATCACAAACACATTTTCCTTAGTTCAGTTTTTTCTGGTACTTACTTGGCAGCTCTATGAAGGAAATTATAAAAAGCAATTGCTTGGAAAATCTCATTAAAATTGGTGAAATAGTATATTTTGCCAAAAACATGTACTCTCCAGTTAGTTACATATCTCACAGTAGTATAACCTTTTGAGTTTGGATCATTTTTAAAGTGGTACATTCATTGAAGGTTTTAAACTCACTGTTATTGATGTTAATTTTGTAGTCTGTATTTATTGCTGCACATGGTTTGTGTGAATTTTTATATTTATGAAAGATCTTTTTCAAATTCCTTTTTGCAAGGTAAAGCACTTGCTGCTTGTATACGAGCTAAGAACACAGTACTACATTCCCATAACAATTCTCCCAAAACTACACCTCAGTTTTCAAACAACATCCACCATCTGCAGCAGTTATATTCAATTTAAATGCTATTTAACCCTAGACGGATATTAGGAACATTGGAGGAGTTTAAAGTTCACATGATTTTGAACCATTTCTAAAGAAGTAAACTGTAGCATGATTTTCTGTTCAAACCTTCTTTTTGCCTTAAGTAAGTCAAACAAACACTGATAGAGTGTCTTAGAAGCGTGATTTTAAAGTTTTCTTTAGTATATACTGCATTATAGCCAAATCTGTTCCAAGTGACATGTTTCTCTACCATGCCTTTATTTTTTGGGGGACATTTATTGTAGGTATAATATTTTGTCGCTTCCTTTCGTTTTCCATTCTGAACTGCAGATTGTCACCAAATCATTTTCATGTAGATTTCCGTTATTGAGTCAATTGCAAATTTAGTGGGCTTTCTAGGGCAGATGGTTAGATATTTGCTTCCTGTGTACCAGGTGGCAGGATTAAATACTAAAACTGCTGTCCGTTTGCATCGAAGGATATTAAAATTATGAGAGATCTTTCTTAGTTTTCTGTTCAGGGAAGAATTCTGGCACCTAGGGGTCTCTAAGACCTAAAAGTTAAAGGTTTGTTCTTTGAATGGTAGAAGTAGCAATGAAGTAAGTTGGTTGCAGAATACATGTTTTAGTTACCTGATCATGCATTAGCTATAACAAAATTATTTTATCAATTGTGAAAGAATTTGTGGGTTATAAACCGTAAAATGTTGGAAAGCTGTAACTTGTACCTTATTCAAATTCTAAATAAACACAGATAAATGGAATACTCCCAGAACTGTTATAAATTCTTGTCTATTGATGAAAACACGTTCAACTATCTTTCTGTGTAATTTCCTTTTTTTTTTTAGCTTGCTGTGTCCGTTTTAACATTTCCCACAATATTTCTGTATGTGCTGAAATGCAATCTTAAAATCGGTTGTAAAGTGTATTGGATGCAATCCAACTAAGCTGTTGGATTAAAGTTTCCAGATGAGAATGAATTGTAATTCGCTGTATTTATACGTGGATCAACTAAAAGTTATTGATGGTAGATACTGTGCTCTGATTAAGATACAGTTATTACATTTTTCTCTAAATTTCATGAAATTTGCAGGAAATTTATTTTTATGTGAACGATAACAATAATTGTAGGCCCGTATAATAAAAACATACCTGTTCTCCATACTACATTGTTTTCTTGTATCTGCTGTGTTTATATTTAAAATGGTAACCAGCCATCTATGGTTGGTTATAAACCACTTTGTTTATACCGAGAGTAGTCCATAGAGTGATTAGATTGATTTTTTGCTGTTTATTCCATCATACATCTGGCTTTTGCAGTTAGATGTCAGTTTTTTCTACATCAGTTTACCTACAGTATACACAAATTACTTCTTATATTTGCTGTTGTACACTTAGAATATTTCGTATTCATTAGATTCATTGGTACTGATGGTCATATTTTCAAAACACAGCAGTAATTGTCTTTATATGCCCTCTCATAAGACATTGTAGGGCTGATTAAAAATTTTGATTTTTCCAGAAAGAATGTGTGCATGACTGGGGAGTGTATGCATATAGAGGCTTGAAGCACTCCAGTCTGGTTGCTGTCATATGGGGAGCATGCAAGTGACTACTAGCACTAAACGTGGCGAAACAGTGAGATAGCAGGCAGTCCACACTGATTTAACTAACACACGACTGTGGTGTTGATTCATGGAAAAATTCGTTATTTGTCTGTATAGTAGTATATTGTAACACGTAATTTACATATAGAGGCAATATGAAATGTCCTCGCTGTGCTAAATGACACTGTTGTGTCGTGAACTGTTATAATTCAGAACGTTTTAGTGATTCTAGTGTAAAGTTTTTCATATTCAATAAGAAAAAAAAAGACAAAAATGGATATTGGCAGTGGACGAATTAAATTAGTATAGTGAAATAATGCCAGAAGTATAATTCAAACGTAATTGACACCTTAAGAATGACAGTGATATAAGTCATCATTAAAGCAGACATTAAGAACATCTCTAAGTTCCTTGTCTTTGTGTATTAGAATGATAAATTCGTATAATTCATTTTGTGCTGATTCCAGATTTCACGCTTTCTGTCAATAAATCCAAATTCTTTCGTGCGAAAAATATTTAGGAGAGGTATGACTGCATTTTGATACTTCTTCAGTATTGATTCTACTTAGTGATTTTTGCCGGGCTAAGTGTCTCAGACAGTTGAGGCGCTGGCTTTCTGAACCCAACTTGGCAGGTTCGATCCTGGCTCAGTCCGGTGATATTTGAAGGTGCTCAAACACATCAGCCCCATGACGGTAGATTTATCAGCGCATAAAAGAACTGCTGCGTGTCAAAATTCCAACACCTTTGCATCTCTGATAACCAAAAAAGTAGTTAGTGGGACATAAATCCAATAACATTATTATTATTAAAAACATTTTGAAGTACATCAAATGTGATACATAGGACATAAAAGAATAACCTTCTTGTAAAATTATAACTTGTACTTCAAACTGTTTTGGAGGGATGAATAATTTCAATTCCGGAGCTAATCTCACTTAACCCCTTAAGTGGACATGACGGCATTAGTCGATCGTAAAATTTATTGCGTACTTGAGGGTGAAGGCATATGGCGTGTCTGTGGAATCTATCGCATTAGTTGATATGTTTTCTTTGAGATCACGCTGTGTATTGTTTTTTAGAGCTGTCACAGCTTCGTGAAATGTATTTGTTTTGGCGCCTTGCACGAAGTTCCCGCGCAGCCATTTATATCGCGAAGCATGGCTTCCAAACGTAAATTAGATCAGCTTGATGGTGCAGGTATTTCGACAGTTTTAGAAGGGGAGAGTGGTGATGAGGTATCTTCCTTGTCTGATGATGATGATGATGATGATGATGATGATGATGATGATGATGATGATGATGAGTGGATTCATACTGATGAAGAGGACAGTGAAAGTGATCCTGAAAGTGAAAGTGAAGTTGTTCCAGACAAACCAAGTGATGCAGACGACATTCAAAATGTAACTTCGTTGCGAATGGTGCCCCAAGACCAAGGTTTGCTTTTACAGGTGTAAATAAGATAAATATAGACTTAAGTGACGTGCACAATGTCGCAGAATACTTCAGCACGTTCATAGGTGATGATATATTCCAGTTATTAGCTGAACAGACTAACATGTATGCTAGCCAATTTTTAGCTGCTAACCCTAACCTAAAACCATGATCCCGAGTGAGAAGCTGGAAAGACACAAATGCTGCTGAAATGAAAACTCTCCTTGGACTTCTCCTTCTACAGGATGTCGTTCACAAACCAGGAAACGGTCTCTACTTCACAAAACGTGGAATTATAGCTACCCCCATTTCTCCAAAATTATGTCCGAAAAAAGATTCCACCTGCTTTTGAAATTCCTTCACTTTGTAGATAATTCCAAGTTTGATCCTCATATCCACAATAGGAAACTGTACAAAATACAGCCAATTCTCGACCATCTCGTAAACAAATTTTCCTCCATCTATGTTTATGTTGATGAATCCCTTCTCCTCTCGGGACAAATATTTTAAATTCCCTTTGGGAATCAACATCTGTATTATAAGCTGGGTACAGTTCATACCCTCGAAACGCAGCAGATTTGGCATGAAACTCTACAAATTGTTGAGTGTAGTTCTGGATATGTTTGGAAATTTGCTGTTTATACTGGTAAGGATACTCTATATGGTCACAACCATCCAGGAGAGAGTACAACTGCAAGAATAGTACTCGAACTCAGTGATGTGTTACTAGACAAGGGATATTGTTTGTACCTTGATAACTGGTATACTAGCCCGACATTGGTTGATAAGCTTTGTGAAAGGAAAACTGATGTTGTAGAGACCATGAGAACTAATAGAAAGGAGTTTCCAGACTTTGTGAAGAAGGCAAAATTACTGAAGGGAGAAAAGAGTTTCAGGTTGTCGAAAGAAACAGATGATAATGAATTGGAAAGATAAGCGTGATGTCACTCTTGTAACCACTTTCCATGATGATTCCATGGAGAATATGAACTCGAGAAAGGGAGTTATTGAGAAACCAGTGGTAGCCCTAGACTATAAAGCGTTGGATAAGAATGACAGTCAACTTCACACCTATAAAAGTGCTCGGGAACATCTCAAGAAGTATTACCAAAAGATGTTCCGATACTTGATTGATATGGTTTGCCTAAATGCCTACATCCTCTACAAGAAACAAGGCAGGAAACTTAGAGACTCGATTTCCAATTGTCACTTGGTGAGGTATTGTCATCATATGGAGGGGTGGTGACCTTCTAAATCACCAAGGCCATCTCATCTCCTCAGCCGCTGCTTCCCGGAAGATATTCCCATCACAGCGTCAAGGAAAAAACCTCTCCGAAGGTGTGTTGTGTGTTGGTACCAAGGGAAGAGGAAGGAAACATCATACTGGTGTCCTGACTGTGAAAAGGCTTTGTGTATAACACCTTGTTTCCGCCTATATCACACAGATAACAATCTACAAAACCTATAATCATCTGGATTCAGAACAACGTAAATAAAGTTAGTAACCCATTTGGATTCATAACAATGTAAATAATGTATAGAATGTTAGTATCCCATTATTGAATAATGATAATTACTATCGTATTAGATTGAACTAATTTTGTACACATTTATGAAGGAAATATTTCAATATCACAAAGTGGGGAAAAAGTACTCAGGGCAGGTTACGCATGTGGAGAATTTAGTACCCAGTTAGGGGTGGAATGTTTTAAAATATTTCCTATTCTACATCTAGGATTTTAAAATATTTACCGCCATTTGGAATTTCGTCTTCGTACGTAAACGGTTTTGGAGGAATGAGTATTATTGTTTTCGGATCTTAACCCCCATTTAACACCCTTAGGGATTAATCTCTCTCTTTTCTTTTTTTTTTTTTTTTTTTTTTTTTTCTTCTTTTTTTTTTTTTTTTTTTTTACAACTTGTTTTATGTCACACCGACACAGATAGGTTTTTATGGTGATGATGGGACAGGAAAGGGCTAGGAGTGGGAAGGAAGTGGTCATGATCTTAATTAAGGTACATCCCCAGCATTTGCTTGGTGAGAAAATGGGAAACCACGGAAAACCACCTTCAGGGCTGCCGACAGTGTGGTTCGAACCCACTATCTTACAAATTGGATGCCGGCCGCACTTGAGCAACTGCAGCTGTCGAGCTTGGTAAACTTTTAAAAAAATTATTGGCTTTACGTCCCGCTAACTATTTTTTTTTGGTTTACGGAGATGCTGAGGTGCCAAAATTTAGTCCCATGGGAATTCTTTTACGTGCCAGTAAATCTACAGGCACGATGCTGACTTTTTAGAGCACCTTCAAATATCACCGGACTGAGCCAGGATCAAACCTGCCAAGTTGGGGTCAGAAGGCCAGCGGCTCAACCGTCTGAGCCACTCTGCCCAGTTAATCTTTTTTCACACCAGGTAAATACTGTACCTTAATTAAGGCCACGGTCGTTTCCTTCCCGATTCTAGCCCTTTCCCATCCCATTGTCCCCAATTAGAGCTACGTGTGTTGGTGCTACGTTAAGCAAATTGAAAGAAAAACCTACTCCTGTTATTTAACACTTTTGTGTATGAAATTTATAGCATTAAATCCATCATAGATGAAAATGCCCCTCGATCGCTCCTGGCTCACTATTTGTGTTAGCAACTCACAGCGTTAGACTGTGCGGTTACTTAACTCATGCAAAGTGGTTTATTTCCACAGGGATTTGATAAGGGCTTCTCATGATGTTGTCATTTGAAATCTTGCACGTCGAGGCGTTACCAACGTACGGAGGTTAAGGAGGCGTGTCGTGATAAGTTGCTCGATATGGGCGCTTTCATATTGACCTTTGACGGCCAGTCACTGCCTGAACGTATTAATATCACGATGTACCGTTTAACTGTATGCCCATACATTCCAGCACCAACGAGATGTTATAACTGTCAAAAGTTTGATCACACCTCATTGCGTTGTCATGGATCATCGACCTGTGCTAAGTATGGAAAATATGAGCATGCTGGTATTGAGAGTACACCGCCGCCAACGTGCGTCAATTTCACTGGAGTGCAGCTTCCATATCCAAAGAATGTCCAGCATTCAGGGAGGAGAAGAAGATCCAGGTGATAAAATTACTGGATAAGCTTTCTTATCCAGATGCCCGGAGAAAGTTTAAAACTATGGCTGCTCCGGAGTTCTCCATCTCCTTCGCTGAAAAGGTCGCGAATGTACGGATCACACCACAAAGCTTCAATCCTGCAATAACTAGTATAGAAAGCCAAGCTCCATCAACCAACCATGAACAAAGTTTTACCACAACAAGTATAGATGGTCCCAAGAAGGTTCTCGTACCTTCTGGGAAACCAACAAGAGCATCCTTGCCAACGGTTGCCTGGGAAGGGCCCTTCCCAGACAGGTTCGGCTGGGAAGTCCTCCCTTACCAGGGCAGGGGTAAAGACTTCCCCAACCATGGCTGGAATATCCAGCCTTCCTGGGAATGCCCGGAAGTTGAAGGAGGAGCGACAGCGCTCATCTAAAACATTGGAGAGAAAACCTTTTCCAACCCCACTGGAGGTCAGAGGATTCCCAAAGAAAACCGGCAATTCATCTGCCGGCACTCCTTTAAAGATTAAAGAAACGGTGGGCAAGAGTGAGAAGCCCCGAAGACAGACTAGCTGTAGATGGCGCCGCGACTGGGGGCATTTGTACCCTAGTCAGCTCGGACATCTTCAGCGATGAAGTACCATTCTGTACTCAGCTAGATGCTGTTGCAGTTCACTCTCCATTGCCAGTAATGACAGCAGTGTGCAACGTATACATTCCACCGAACTACGGTCTTCAAATGCATGTACTACAAGATTTGATCGCTCAGTTACCTCCTTTTCTCGTACTGGGAGACATGAATGCCTGTAACACACTCTGGAGTTCTCCGTCTTCCTGTGCTATGGGGAGGATGCTTGAGCAATTGATCAAACGGTTTGTTCTTTGCATGCTAAACACAGGGGAACCGACACATTTCAGCAGTGCGCATGGTGCATTCTCATACCTGGATGTCACTTAGTGCAGCCATACGCTAGTTCCCCTGCTGTGGTGGCAAGTAGTTCCCCTGCTCTGGTGGCAAGAACACGATGACCTCTGTGACAGTAACCACTTCCCAATAATTCTCTCTCTCTTGAATCAAAAGCAGTCCGAAGTATCCAGGTGCTGATTACTTCGGCGGGCAAATTGACCAGAATTTTCGAAACGCGCAGTGATGGCCGATGATACGCTGGAGTCTGACGACCCTGTTTCTTCCATTACTACTGCAATTCTGGCTGCTGCGGAGGGAATAATTCCTTCCTTGCCGGAAACAGGCCTCATGGTGGACCGACGAAATTGCAGCAGCCTTACGTGATCGCCAATGGGTTTTTAAGCATTATCGTCAGAATCCTACGATAGCCAATCATATCACATTTAAGCGTCTGCACACGAAGGCTCGTTTTTTTTATTCGAGAAAGTAAGAAAGCTACATGGCAAAAATATGTGTCTTCATGATGGCACATACTCCGTCATCACAAGTATGAACAAAACTCCACCGTATTGTACTTGCTCTCAGGAGATATAATTACGATTCCTTCAGTCATTGCAGACCGCATCGTGTCACATTTTGCAGATACGTCCAGCTCTGGGAATACAACTCTGCATTTCTACAAATTAAGTGTGAAGCAGAGGCGCACTATCTTTCGCTTCTAGTGCTTCGCATTCCTATAATGTGACTTTGACGGAGTGGGAGTTGCGGACTGCTCTAACGCTACGCAGATGTACGGCTCGTGGACCGTAAGCATTTGAGTGACCTATGTCTCAACGGTATCCTCACCCTATTCAACAGAATATGGAGTGAGCGAGTGTTTCCATCTCAATGGCATGAGGGAATCGTGATACCAATTCCCAATTCTGGATAGTTATAGGCCAATATGCCTTACAAATGGCCTTTGTAAGCTATTTGAAAGGATGGGTAACCGGCGTCGTGTGGGCCATGGAAAAGGAAGGTCTCTTGTCTAACTACCAGTGTGGTTTTCGCTCTCATGGGTCTGACTGGAGAGCGCCATTCAGGAGGCCTTTCTCCAGAAGGAACACGTAGTCTCCTTGTTCTTTGACCTGGAGAAAGCTTACAATACTACCTGGTGATATGGGACTCTCTCCACACTACACCAGTGGGAATTTCGGGGAAATCTGCCAACATGTATTGAGAACTTCATGTACCTTGGGCTCTTTCGAGTCCGAATGCGTTTTCTCAGTATTACGTTCAAGAAAATGGAGTACCACAGGGATCTGTACTGAGTGTCACGCTGTTCACAATTGCCATCAATGGCATAGTTGCCGCTGCTGGGCCTGTAGTCATTCCATCGCTGTATGTAGACGATTTAGCTGTACATTACAGCTCCGTAAGGGTGACATTTGCTGAGAGATAGCTGCAGCAAGCTATTAACAGAGTCGACAGATGAGCCTTGCAGCATGGTTTTCGATTTTCAGCGGCGAAAACCTCAGTTGTATACTTCTGTCGACGTCGGCTTGTGCATCCTAAACCAGAGCTCCGCTTGCGAAACAGTGCCTTACCAGTGGTAGACACCTGCATATTCCTGGGTCTCCATTTTGATAAGAGACTAACGTGGCAGGCCGACATCAGTCAGATGAAGGTTGCCTGCATGAAGAGACTTAACATGCTTACGTTTAAGCTTATGAAAGAAATATCTCTTGGAAGTCCACCTTTTCAATACATTGTTATTTGATTTATTAGAAATCAGTCCGACTCATTGGCTGAACGGTCAGCGTACTGGCCTTCGGTTCAGAGGGTCCTGGGTTCGATTCCTGGCCGGGTTGGGGATTTTAACCTTAATTGGTTAATTCCTACTGCACGGGGGCTGGGTGTATGTGTTGTCTTCATCATCATTTCATCATCATCATCATCACGATGCGCAGGTCACCTACGGGTGTCAAATAGAAAGACCTGCACCTGGCGAGCCGAACCCGTCCTGGGATATCCTGGCACTAAAAGCCATACGACATTTCATATTAGAAATCAAAAACAAAATTACATGTTAAAATTGGGACATGTTTTGCCTAAATGTAGGCTTCATCAGCCATGCTATTCTTAACATTAAGGTTAAAATTGAGGAAGAAGAAATGACTTAAGGCTAAGCGTAAATATATTACATTTAAAAATGAACACTTAGGTGAAAATGAAATAATATTGAGTCATAAAATATCATAGTGAATAAAATAACAAATATCATATATGGTAGTTAATGTTTGTGAACATTCAGGTTCTTTTTTTATTATGTTCTTAAAACTTGTTCCTTCTTGGAAAAAAAGTGCTATCACTTGAAGCTGTAGTTGTGACTGTTTAAAATCAAAATAAGTAAGCTTCATGTGGACAAGGTGGAAGAGGGGACTTCCAGAGAAGTTTCTCCCTATAGCTGAATGTTATGTTTAGTTACTAGAAATTCTGGTTGTGGTAGGAAGTTGTCCACTTGTCGTCAATACTTTGCTGCTGACACCCTAGGTGCCGGAGTATGTTGATGCGGCTGAGGCCAAGGTTGCGCGTCTAGGCTGAGGATAGGTCATGGACGATCTACGCACTCGTATCTCCTAAAGAGGGAAGACGCCCCCACAGTGTGTTCTTGTGGTGCCGACTTCACTGTGGACCATATCCTCACAGAGTGCGCCGATCTCTCTGGCCTAAGACGGAGCCTCGGCCTGCAGGAAACACACTAATGCATATTAGCCAATGACGCGACTACTGCTGATCTTGTCATCCATTTTATATGCAACAGTGGATTAATTGAGGTTATGTAAGTTACAGGTGTATTGTTACTCGAATGCACATTCCCTTTTGATTCGTCAGTAATTTTTCAGCTTAATTCAATAATTTTTTGTTTTATTTTGTACTTCATTTCCAAATTCCTTCATTGAATAAATCATTTTGTTTTATTTTAAATTTCTTTCCTACTTAATTTGTTCAGAGAGGACAATTACCTAATTGTACTTCTTCTTAAAACAAAAAGTACCACCTCCTGTGTGGTAACTCAGGGAAGTCCGCTAGGTCGCTCTGAATCTCGTGGCTTGCACGTTCCCCATTTGAATTGTTGGGTTGTACATTTGTAGCTTTTAGGGAGTTTTTCACTTTTTCTTGTATGATAAGTCTTCTTGAACAGGGATGGCCACCATTCATAGAAATTTTTCTACTATTGGCTAATCTGCACATAGGTTGTAGGAGTATATAATCTGTCAACAGTTTGAATTTTATTTTTGAATGCACCAAGGAATACAGCAGTGAATGGCAGCAGGTCATTGACTTAACACTTTCTTCCTCCAATCGTGCTACATGTATCGGTGGTTTCTGGCATAAAGAGAAGGCTGACTTCATTCTTTCCTATGCTGTTTGAAGGTTTTTGGTTCAGTACTTCAGAATATTGAATGTTTAAAAAATGTGCAATTTTGAATTGATGCTTTTCATCTCTGGCCGATTCCATTACACTCTTTAAAAACTTGACATAATTTATGAGTTAAAAATCTCTGTACCTTAAAACCAGTTTTACTAGGGAAACTTTGTTACTTTCCCATGCAAACTTCTTTCAGGTCAGCAACTTTGATCACTCAAGCTCATCAAAAAATATGCTACCAAATAACACCAAGCCAAGCAACAGTGGATCCCAAGTTGCAATGGTTTCTTAATTCTGTAATCTAATAAAATAAAGCACATTCAATACAAAAGTGCCAAACGTGATGGCAAAATTCCTTCCTTTTTAATCTTCCCTTGTTATTTAGTCTCAGGTAGTTGTACTAAGTTTCTGCAAGTCTTGTAGTGCATATATTAGGTTCGTTCCAACACGAGTCCCTGACCGTCCGACGCATGCGCAGTTGAGAGAAAGCGTTCCAACACACACCAAACCAATCCCGGACTGATGCATATACTCAAATGCGGTGTTCCAACATACCTCAAACTGTAGTTACTGACCGCCAAAACTCGTCCGAGGCCTGTGGCATGAACCGGTAGTACGGACATGCGCAATGGAATACATGCGCGAGAGAGGAAACTCACTGGACAGACCACGTGCGTTTCCACTCCTGTTCTGTTCCTTGTTCTTCTCCCATGTGGTTTGTTAACATTGCCATAACCTCTAAGCGGTAATAGTTATTTCTAAATCTGTTAATGAATTCTGTTAAGGTACTTGTGAATTGAGGAGTAGAAATAATAAATTAGTAAATAACGAATTAATAAATACGCAATAAAAATGGAAAAGTATGGGGATTTCGTTGAATCTTCATCCAGTGGAGATGAGTTGGATATGCAGTTATCCGCGCCAAGGAAGCGAGAAAATTATTTGCGTAAGTTTTATTGTTGCTAGTGGAATTCTCGAGGTACTTTCTAATCGCGTCATTCTGATTTCACTGTCCAAACTCAGTAGCGATTATTATAGTTGTTTTTTCTAATGGTAGAAAATGACAGGGTCACGGCCACATAAAAGTTAATTACCGTAAAACTTGTAGGTAATCCTGGTACATCAAAACGGAAACATGCTTACCACTTGTTTCACTGCTTTCGTCTCACCCTAGTGGGACCTGGGAGCGAACTGTGTTGTACATGTTGTGGAGGGATGTATTTGCTTTACGTGTTTCTCCATTGGTTGGTTGGTTGGCAGTAAGTTGTGTGTCATGTATTGAGACGAACACGACCACCAAGTTTCCGCGTTCATGGAATTAATTGGACCTGGCCAGGAATTGGACCCGCGACTGCTATGAAACGAAGGTTGTGACAATGGCCTTTGATAATAGTGAATTATGATGATAAATAATAAAGAACGTGCAAGTGTATTTATTTTTATAGCGAGCGAGTTGGGCACGCAGCTGTGAGCTTGCATTCAGGAGATAGCGAGTTCGAACTCCACTGTCGGCAGCCATGAAGATGGTTTTCTGTGATTTCCTCATTTTTACACCAGGCAAATGCTGGGGCTGTACCTTAATTAAGGCAACCGAAACTTCCTTCCCACTCCTAGCCCTTTCCTATCCCATCGTTGCCATGAACTATCTGTATCGATGCGACGTAAAGTAGCCTGTAAATTTATTTTTACGCTTGTAGTTTGGGATTTACTATGCCTAACGAAAATGTGACAATATCAGCAGTTCCCTTACACAGCATTTTCTGCCGAGTATTGGGAGCTGAAAACGTTTATTTTCTTCCTTACACCCTCAACCATAATCTCCTTTAATATCATTCAGTATCTCGCTATAATTCCTTAATCGCAAATATTTAGATATGTATAAACATTTGTGTTTCATCCAAATTCTTATATCAAAGACTATAACATTTGTTTGAACCAATTTACTTACATCATAGTTCCTTAACGGTGAAATACAGGCCTAAGGCTTCGAGGCAGATATCCCTCCCTAACCAGTTAAAACGAATATAAACCATGTGTGTGTATTTCATTCTTTATTCATTTTTAAAATACTTGTTGCACCGTGTTCTATACGTATATTGAATTTCATCAGTATTTCAGTAATTTACCTTTCCTTTTTCTCACGAATCTACAAACTAAACAGGGCAAGGTAATACGCGCCATACTCTTTGTTTACACGTCAGATTGCTGTCCAGGAAGCGTTCCAACACGATCAAGTTCGGGACCAGCCGCTGACCAATCCCAAACCAGCACATGCGCACAGGGCGATGCATGAACCCGCCGGTGACCGTCAGAAACTCGTGTGTTGGAACGAACCTATTACCTACTCAACTTGTAAAGGTTATTTTGTACTCAAGAATGTGGTTTTGAATGAAAGTATTGATTCTCCAGTTCTCAAACGCATTATATTTAATTCTGCTCATCACTAATCAGCCACAAATTGGAAAGAAAAAAAAAGCATCAGAGCTCAAGAAATTTTGCTTTATTTGTGACCTTTAGCTCGGCTGCAAAGCACACTGAGACACCCACCGCACAAGCTAGTACAGGTGGGAATTGGTACAAAGTTTTTAGATGTTAGGCTGCGCATATAAAACTATTGTGTTTTTATAAGGGCATTTAAACATAAAAATAAACGTAAAAGTCCCCATCTTTGGGCTAATGCGGTAATATCCCAAGACCTCATGTGGCTTGATATATGTAAGGTGCAATATCTGTTCATATCACAAGAACACGATCATATATAATGCCTTATGGTGCCAGAAGATTGAATGCCTTATTGAAAATTGCAATGAATGTGAAAGGTTCACCTTAGGCAACCCGTCAAAATGAGTAAAAGTCCAGAGAAACTACATTTTGTAAAGACTTTGTTCCATTTACTCAGAAGTGGGTCATGGCCAGCCACAGCAGTAAGAATGTCTCCAGTCATGAGACATCCGACCATATTAAAATACTAGACTCGTGTTCAATTCCTCTCTGAAAGGTCAGTGGCTATTGCCCTGAGAGAAATACCAAAAACCTGCTCAGTAATACAGTCGTAAAAAAGGCTGTCAAAAATAAACATTTAACCCTGGATGAGAAAATTTGTTCCATCTTCAAGTAGAGTTGTCTGAATGTACTCCGTCTCCTTCCTCCTGTTGCAACCACTCTGATTTATGACTTCTGTGGTTTCCCCATTCAGTACCAAGCAAATGCAATGCAGAGATGGTCCCATAAATAAGTAGTTCGTTGCCGATTGCTTTTCCGGTACTTGCTCTAATTACTGCAATGTTAGGAAGTTAACGCGAAGATCCATAGGCATGACATAGCTACCTTTTCTTTAGATACTGTTTCTTGAAAAACACTTGATTGAGGATTTAGCATTGATAGGACTAAAATTTCTGGATGGTTGATGTGCGAAATCATTTTGAAGAATGTATAATGTGGGATTTTTTAAAATATATTTAATTAGGATGATCGCAGGACCACGTGATGTGAATGAATAATTGAGGAAAACAGATAACAGAACAGATAATTGAGGTTCCACTGTATTTGAAATGAATAAGAAAGCAAATACTTCAGATTAGGAAAGACATTTCCTAGAATAGATGTATAAAATGCTAATGTAATTGTACACCTCCATCATATCACATTTTCGAACAATATGCTACTGTTCCTCTTTTATGTATATTATACCGATACAACACAAATTAAATCACTGACCTCAGTTATAATGGGGGAAGTTGGTACTTGCCCAGAAGTCACATATTCATGTAGTGAAAATTTGATCCTGCAATGTTCCTTGTTTCTTGTCTAGTTGGTTCTCAGTGCAGAATTCTTATTGGAATAAGTTGGAAGCTGAGGTATACTATATGGCCCTCACAGTAAGACTCTTCTTACACTTAACCTAATGATGTGTGATTGTGTTTGGTTTCAGGAGGTTGATGTGAAAGCTGGAGGTGGTCAGGTCATGACTGTTGGAGAGATGTTACGAGCATTTCTCACCAAATTAGAATGGTTCTCAACCCTCTTTCCCCGAATACCTGTTCCCATTCAGGTGAGAGCTGGGCATTCAATAGTAATTTGCTCACACGGATATGTTCTGTAGTTGAAGATTTTTTTATCTGTTGAACAGACAAGGATGATGGAAGTACATAGGTAGTCTCATTTAACCATACTATATGTTCTGGTAACATTTCCTTAACTGTGTAATAAATTATCTGCTGAGGCATTCCACATGTATAACAAGGTGGTATTCATTTGTTTCTTTTGTACAATAACATAGATGCCTCTTGATGTGTGTCCTTCATAATTTAATATAACAATATGCTATTGTTCTTCTCTTATGTATATTATACCGATACAACACAAATTCTTGTGCTAGTCTGCATTTTATGTCGTCCTTACTTCTGCCATCGTTAGGTATGTTACTACCAAAATAACAGTATTCATGTACTTCCTTTAAGATCTCATTTCCTAATCTAATATTTCGTATATCATGTACTTCATTCAACTGCACTCCATTACCACAGCGAGTAGTAGATAGAAGTGTGATCTCTCCCCTAGTTCATTCCTGGTTGCCAGCTGGAAAATTTATAATGTTCAATAAAGGACAATTTATATTGGTATTATAAATTAACTCATTCGGGACAAATATTTCAGATTGCCTATGGGAATCAGCATCTATATAATCTGATGGCCAAGCAGGCATCAATTGTTGGTAATTAGACAAAATCTCTCATAGTGCATTGGCACTGCCGGTGGCTCCAAGTAGCTTGCGCAGTGGCCTCCACAGTGTGTACTAGCCATTCATCTTGGTAGGTGTGCTAGGTACCAACTGATGAGCCCAGCGTAGCATAAGGGGGCAGAACGCTGGCAACCGGGAATGAGTTAGCTGGAAAATTTATAATGTCCAATAACGGGCCATTTATATTGGTATTATAAATTTACTCATTCGGGACAAATATTTCAGATTCCCTATGGGAATCAACATCTATATCACCTCTAAAATCAGACGTAAAGTCAGGATTGCTTCACGTGTTTGTACATTTCTTCTGAAGCCAAACTGTTCTTCTCCCAATTCAGTTTCAACTTTTCCTTCCATTCTTCTGTGTGTTGAAATTTTGCAGGCATGAGGTACTAAACTAATGGTGTGGTAGTTTTTGCACTTGTCAGCACCAGCTTTCTTGGGAATAGGCATAACAACATTCTGCCAAAAATCGGATGGCACTTCTCCTGTTGCACACATCTTACACACTAAATGGAATAACCTTGCCACGCTGATTTCTCCTAAAGCAGTCATTAATGCAGAGGGGTTTGATTTAGGGGGGTTTGATTTAGCGACTTTTAATTTAGAATTTGGTGACTTTTGGCTAAAACTGGTTTGGATTCTTCTGTTGTTGATTTTTCTGTTATATAATTGTGTTCAATGGTGTTCTATCCTTTTTGGTTTGATGTGCGCGTGTTTCAGTGAAGCTTATACAGTATTTATTGAAGTTTTTATAGTGGGCTAAATGCTATTTGGTTTCCTGAATCCGTGAAGGTGGTTAATTTTCATGTTAACTGGCTGTGTATAGATTATAATGCAAATTTGTCATCTTTTAGTGTTTTTGCTTGGTGTTTGATTGTTCAGTGTGGCCAAGAAATACAATTCTGTTTTCTTGAAACAGTTTCTGTGCATTATTGAATCCAGGAAAGGTGCATCTTTTACATTTTGTACTGTTTTCGATGTGATATTTCTGTATCGCATGGTGGAAAAAGTGATGTTTCATAACTCGTGGAAACAAAGAAGCACAGAGAAAACGTCAAGTGTATAGACAGTAATAAAAACTAATTTTTTCTGTTAAAAGTCAAGGTGGTGGGTTGATAAAGGGTGAATGCTTGTTTACATCATTTATTTTGGAGCATAATTTGCCACTTAATTATGCAGATCGTCCAAGCCACATTTCAGAAAAATATTCCCAGACAGTGATATTGGAAAGAAATACGGCTGTGCAAGAACAAAAAACTGCTGCAATTATTGGGGAAATTGCAAAGATAGAGAAAGAAGAAATAGTAGAAACTTTGAGGAAATGGCCATTTTCTTTTTCGACTGATGGAAGTAACAAAGAAGATTGTAACCTATATCCCATAGTTGTTACCATATAACAAAAAGTTGAAAGCTGCTTATTGTCTGTTCCTAACTTGAAAGGGGGCTTAACTGGTGTGAACATAGGTGCCCTTCTTCTCAACACCCTGAAAGAATGCAACATTGCACTTAGCTGTTAAGCCTTATGTTGTGACAATGCACTGGCAATGGTTGGATGAAGAATAGAGTTGCTCGTGTGCTGAAACATAATATGCTTGATCTCTTTGTTGTTTGACTGCAGAAAAGGGAGCATCATGCTTGCCATTCAGGATTGATGATAATTTGATGGACATATACTATTTTCTGCAAAGAAGTACTAAGAGGAAAGAGAAACTGAAACAATTTCAGGAACTGTACAGTGTCGAGATAACGAAAATTTTTAAGCATGTGTGCATCCGTTGGCTTTGTGTGGGCAAATGTTTATCGGGTTGTTGGAACAGTGACAGCCTTTGTCCAATCTGCTCAGTTATGGAGTGAAGTCTAGTAAGACTAGTCAGTTTGGAAGTCTCAAAACTTACCATATTCCAAAGATGAAATAAACATCAGTAGAGGGTGCTGCCCCTTCAAGGAAAAGAACTAATGAATCACCCGTCCCATGTTCTTCACCCAAAACAACTGAACAGGATTCCTTTTGTTAAGTGCAGTCTTTCTCGTGAAGAAAGGATTTTTATGTTCCTGTCATCAAATTTAAAAAAGGGCTTTATGTCTGTTTGCCACTTAATTATGCAGATCGTCCAAGCCACATTTCAGAAAAATGTTCCCAGACAGTGATATTGGAAAGAAATATGGCTGTGCAAGAACAAAAACTGCTGCAATTATTGCGGAAATTGCAAAGAAATAGTAGAAACTTTGAGGAAATGGCCATTTTCTGTTTCGACTGATGGAAGTAACAAAGAAGATTGTAACTTATATCTCATAGTTGTTACCATATAACAAAACATTGAAAGCTGCTTATTGTCTGTTCCTAACTTGAAAGCGGGCTTAACTGGTGTGAACATAGATGCCCTTCTTCTCAACACCCTGAAAGAATGCAACATTGCACTTAGCTGTTAAGCCTTATGTTGTGACAATGCACTGGCAGTGGTTGGATGAAGAATAGAGTTGCTCGTGTGCTGAAACATAATATGCTTGATCTCTTTGTTGTTTGACTGCAGAAAAGGGAGCATCATGCTTGCCATTCAGGATTGATGATAATTTGATGGACATATACTATTTTCTGCAAAGAAGTACTAAGAGGAAAGAGAAACTGAAACAATTTCAGGAACTGTACAGTGTCGAGATAACGAAAATTTTTAAGCATGTGTGCATCCGTTGGCTTTGTGTGGGCAAATGTTTATCGGGTTGTTGGGACAGTGACAGCCTTTGTCCAACCTGCCCAGTTATGGAGTGAAGTCTAGTAAGACTAGTCAGTTTGGAAGTCTCAAAACTTACCATATTCCAAAGATGAAATAAACATCAGTAGAGGGTGCTGCCCCTTCAAGGAAAAGAACTAATGAATCACCAGTCCCATGTTCTTTACCCAAAACAGCTGAACTGGATTC